>NC_056738.1:409530687-409604807 GCF_019279795.1 Protopterus annectens | reverse complement strand
TAATAAATTTTCAGGGGAAAAAACCCCAGGGATTATTTTAGGGAGAGAACCTAAACTCATTATCAAGAGAGACAAGAGAGGCAATATTTTGAAAAATCTTTTAGAAAGGGTTGGCACCAGGCATGGAAGCCTGGGATAGGAAAGGTGACCAAAGATTCTGCAGAAGTACTGGAGATATCTTGGAGGTTTCGTGAAAATTTAAATGGGGCAGCGGAGTTAGAAACCAGGAAGGTGCACAGGTGCAAATGTTTGTAGAAGACTTGATTATGCCAACATAGGAGAGGATTAGGCTTGACAGCTAGTGGTTAAAATGGGAGGAGATACAGTAGATGCAGTGGCGTATGTTCAGACTGCAGGGAGGTCTCAAGGGGCAGATGGTGTTCCTGGTTTGCAGGGGGTGGAGGATTTTCTTTTTAAATGTTTCTTACATGAGCATTATAACAACAAGAAAGAAATAACATACAATAACAATTAATCTATTTCTAGCATGAAAGCGGCAGTGAAAAAGAATCAAGCTGGGGTGTTTCTGATTTTAGTATAATTTACAGACAGGTGAAATGCAGCTTAAAATGATGACAGATATGAAAGTTATAGAAATGAGCAGGAAGACAAATGGATAAAGGAGGAATTGTTAGTGGTGGGGTGTGACAGAAGAATGAAAAGTAAGACTTTAGGAAATAACTGCAGTTTGAAAAGGAGCAATAAGATACAGAAAATTAGGAAGCAAAGTGGATGTAACAGCTTGAGAAAAGTAATCCTTGTAAAGCTAACCAACACCATATTTGGCATAGATGCTGTTTAAGCAAAGTTTTGAAACTATTTACATTTTCTGTTTTAACTGTGTGGGGATTTCATTCCAGAGTTTTGACACAATGAAAGTGCAGAGAGTCTCCAGAAGTACTGAATGTCTTACTGATACCTAGTAAAAGTTTACTGCTAGAGCAAGGGTCTCTAGTGGGCGAATAGTGCAACAGAGTATTTTGTAATGAAAGACATTTGTCTGGAGAGTACAACAGGTTGTGGCCAATGATTAGCTGTGAATATGACAACTGGTTTGGAAGTTCAAGCCAGTTTAATTGTTTTAATGGAAGGAAGTGGTGCATTTTATAAAGTTGGCTGGTTGCAAATTTAGCTATGTTGTAGTAGCAAGAAGCTAGTTTAGTTTTATAAACAGTGTTGTTGATATTTATAAGAACAGGGGAAGCATATAACAGAGAAGAAAGGTGGTATGTTGCTGTTAAGGTAATCCTTCCTTGACCTGTCAGGTAGTGTTTGGCCCTATACAGGGAGCAGAATGTTTGCTGAGGTTTCTTGAAGGAATGAAGTATGTAGTGATCAAATTTGAGGTTGTCATCTATTACGACTGAGTAGTTTGGCTTATGGTCTCTATTTTTGTATTACTTGGGGTAATACGAAATGTGCATTTCTCGTTAAGGTGTTGTTTTGGAGTAAATAGTACAAGTTTTGTTTTTTTTTTTTTTTTTTGGCATTAAGCAGCAGGTTAGAATTTAGCCATAGTTCAATGTTAGTGAAAGATTTTTGAGTGATTTCCTGTTACTTTGTTATGGATGGGGCAGAGCAGATAAGGGTTGAATCATCAGCATATTGTACAAAAGTGGCAATTGATGTAGCGGTATGAAGTTTATTTATGAAAATATTAAATAGAAAGGGGCCAAGTATTGACCCTTGGGAAATGCCACCAGAGACTGGTTAAAATGCTGAAAAGTTTTGTTACCATTTAGTTTGTCTGCTCTCGACTGCATAAATAACTGTGAAACCAGGAGAGAGAGGGACAAGTGAGATCTAGTTCTGCAAGTTCAGAGAAGAGATTTTGGTAGGCCAGTGTCAAATGCTTTGGAAAGATAAATAATACGTGAATAAACAAGATTGCTCTTATTTCTGTATTTGTTTACTATGTTGGTGAAGTTAGTAAGAGTAGTAGTAGTACTGTGGTTGAGCCTGAAACAATACTAGGTGTTGGAGAGGAGTTTATGTATGGTTATGTTTCATAAGCTGAGAGCGAATACACTTCTCAAACATTTTAGAGAGGGGTAATAGATCTATAGTTTGTTAGCTCTGTTGAAGTACCTCCTTTGTGAAAGGATATGACAATGGATTGTTTCCAGATGGCTGGGACAATTTTTAGTTACTGACTGGTCGATTAGAATGGAGACAGGAAAGGCAAGAACTTTGCGCCTAATTTGAGGAACTCTGCGGGAAAGTTATCTGCAGCTGATATTGTTGCTTTTAATTTGACTAGTAATTTTATAACTGATGTTGGGAGGGGCTGAAAACTAAAAAGCAGCGTGTCACCTTTGAGAATAGATGGAAGTTGGACGGGTGAAGTGAGGGGGTCATTGATAGTGATAGACCTGAATGGATAAAGTGAGTGCTGAACTAAGTGGAACTGGATTCTGTTGTTCAAAGTAGGACAGAGTGTTGTGGTACGGCTGGGGTGTAATAGTTTATTTTGACAGGACCCAAAAAAAAAAAAAAAAAAAAAAGGTTATTTTTGGTGTCTTTTTTTCAGATTACTGTAGTATTTCTTGTCAGATTTGGCAAGAATCTTGGTGTGGTTGAGATATCTAAAATGTTGATAGGCATGTTGTATTTTATTCTTATACCATTCTTTCCATGCTTTATCTCTTTGTAACATGGGCTGTTTGGTCTCTTGTCAGACATGGCACTTAGATGTTACCCTTCTTGTCATAACTGGTGCCAAATCATTTAGTATTTTTAGGAAGATGCAACTGAAGTGAGTAATGGGACATGGCTGTAATAAATGGGTCTGTCAAATTTGGTTAAATCGCATACTTGTTTATACATTATTTGTTTGGGTGAACCATGTTGTCTGATTACATAGGCTGGGAGGTTGTCACTTGTAGTATCTGGTAAGCAAGCAGGAAATTTTATATTTTGAGGTTTGTCAATATCCAGTTCAGTGTGGACTGCTTGTTAATGCTTTTGTTAATTCTAGCGGTGGAGCGTATTAGTTGGGTGAAGACAAATAGGTCAAGAGAGTCCTTGGGGTTGCTGCTTTTCATGGATTGCCAGCCTACATTTAGGTCACCCAAGATGAAGGTTTTCTGGGGGATGTTGTCATATCTAGTGTAGAATAATTTCAGCTGTGGCAATGTTTTTACCCAGTGGGATGTATACTGCTGAGATATGCATCTATTGGTTGATTCGGAGGTATGCAATCAGAAGTTCAGCATTATTACATTTGGGATATTTAGATGGGCGGGAGTTATTTCCAAGCTGTTTCTATAAATAACACCACCAACCTGCTCTTTTACGATTTCTGTGCATTCTGAATATGTTAAAACCTGGGAGAATAATTTCAATAATTTCATTGCCAGTTATTTGTTGTTTTAGCCAGGTTTCATTGGTGATTACAATGTCTGGGGAGTAAAAATCTAGACATGCATGGTACCATGAATTTTGTTGCAGATGCTTTGGAGGTTAATGTTGAAAAGAATGAGGTCAGTTGCATTACCTGATGGGAAAATTGTGTTGGGAGCATTGGAAAGTGCCGGTTTGACCACGGTGGGTAGTTGATGTGCAAGTCTGAGCTTTCGGTGAATTATTTCCACTAAGTTTCAGGATAAAGGTGATGTGACGAGATATGGAGCCATTTTTATTTGTATCTAACTTTACTCCATCTACCCGTGATTTTGCATCATAGTTTTATTGTCTCTTGTAAAACCACAGAGGATTACAGTTAGTCAACATTACCGGAGTTTCATACTTTTTACTGTTCATAACATGCATATGGATTTATTTATTATCCTCTGATTACCAGAGTCCAACAGCATAGGTGCCCATTTTCAGAGAAGACCTGGGAAGAAAAGCTTTAAAGTATTACAAAAACATTTTAAGAACAATAATTTTACAATCTTCATAAAATTCTACAGTTTAAATAATTATACCAGATTAGACATACTGTAAAAACATTGGTTAAAATATATACAACTTGTGTAACAATGACTTAATACTTAAAGGTAAGGTAGTATAACAGAAACTGCAATGCGCAGCAAGAGAAAAATAAAAGTGATGGTATACTTAGATAGACAGTAAGGGAAGAGAAACTGAATGCAATAAGGAAGTGCATGACAGGGGAGTAATGTATGCATAGGTACTTGTGCATATTTAGAAATATAGTTTATTCTAGGGTTGAGCAAGAACAGGGCCAGATTTTAGCTGTAAAGTCATCAGAATGGTTTTAAAGAACTGAAGAGGCTATGGACCTGATGGGTACAGGTAAAAAGTTTCAGACCAAAGCAGCATGGTATGAATACAGACCATGTTTGATGAAAAACATAAGGCCTTCTTCACTATGTCCACAGCCTCAAAGGAAGCACCCAGATCTGTTCAGAACTGGTGGCCAAGGACACCACATATACAAATGCCATAGATATAGCAAACTTGCTGGCTGACAGATTTAGCTGCAACTTTACCCCTCTGTAAATCAGGATATCCCAGTACCTGCCCCTTTCCCCTTATATATAGGGAACAGGTCATCACTACTCTCTCAAAGGCAAAAAATAAAGCCCCTATGGGACTAACATCCCAGGCTGCATCCTACATGAACTCAGACAGGAACTTGCAGCACCATTAGGCACTTTATTCAACCAAAGTCTGAGTACTGGCTTCTTCCCCAGCTGAGTGGAGGACAGCCACTGTTATCCTTCTGCACAAAGGCGGTGCGTCCACCGATCCAGGAAATCATAGGCACCCATCAGCCTAACCTGCAAGGCCATGGAACGGATTACCATGGACCTCATTAACAGAACCTTCTGTATAACCTAGATGACACCAGGTCCCACTAATCATAGAGAGTGCTGTTAATCCACTAACCTCCAAACACTTGATCCCACACAGTCTGGCTTCATCAAGGGTAGGTTATGTCTGCTAAATTTGGTTGACTTCTTTGAGACAGTTGCCAAAGCCATGGAGGAGGGGAAGACAGTACACAGTGCCTACCCTGACCTGGCCAAAGCATTCAACACTATTCCTCACTCAGACATAATAGATAAACTCTCTCAACTAGGCATCAAACCATATGTTACCAGATGGGTAGCAAACTGGCTCACTGATAGAACTCACCTATTCAAAATAGGGGAAGCCACCTCAAGCAGTAGACCCGTAACAAGTGGCATACCCCAGGGTTTGGTCTTGGAGCCTCTTATTTGGGATATACTTTTCTGAGGTGCAGGCCAAAACCAGTGGGCTATGGCTGACCAAGTTTGCAGATGACTGCAAGCTGGGTGCTGTCATCAATTCCCCTAGTGATGTGGACATCCTCCAAGAGGGTCTCACTCAAACAAATGACTGGTGCCAGAAACATGGCCCAAGCTTAATACCAAAAAAAATGCATCATCATCCCCTTTGGGGAGAGTGATGTCTCCACAAATTATCACATTAATAACAATGTCCTAAGCACGCAATCAGACGTGAGGAATTTGGGCACCCAGGTTGATAGCAACCTGACTTTTGACCACCATGTTGCTTCCATTGTATGGAAAACCTTCTACATGGCCCGCCTCACAAGTAAGGGTATCTCATCCAGGCACAAAGAGGTCATAACATCCTTGTATTCTTCCCTTATCAGACCCATTACTGAGAACAATGCCCCTTTCGGCATGAACCTTGCAAAGAACATGCAGCAGCTGAAGAGACTACAGAGGTTCCTCACCAAAAGAATCCAGGGCCTCAAACATCTACCATACACAGACATGCTAAAACCGCTATCCCTCCACTCAGTTTGATACAGACTCCTCAGAGGTGACCTTTGTCTGGCATACAAGACGATCATGGACCCCACCTTGATGGGACTGCTGCATATCTGGAAGTCAAGCTCCAATCATGTAACCCGCAAGCGCAGCCTCAGCCTGGTCTGCGACATCAACAACAATTGTTAGTGGGGCACATTTCTGTCCCAGAGACACATTCCAAAAATAATTTATATTGATTCCAATAACTGACAGGTTTTCATGTTTGATTAATCGATTGCTTCTGTATATATTTTGACATGCTCAGAGGTTTATTGTACTTGTCACTGAAGAAGGGATTACTGCCAAAACCAGTATGACTGGATTTATCTGTTTGGGGTGCCACAATAAATAATTTTCATAATCACTTCTTTGGTGCTGGCCTGTTTTTTGACACCGCTGTTTGGTTTTTGGCCTTTTGCACCAGCCATACTTGCAATTTCTTTTTGTAATGGGTACTGACGTACTTTCTGTTGGCTCCTGAGTGAATTTATTTAATTTGTGGCTGTAACACCAATGGAATCAGACATGACATTCTATCTAAGAGAAGTACATCTCTGCATTAGCGTCGAGTGCTCCTTGTGTACTAATCAATCCACTTCATTTTAAGTGGAACAGTTAATTTGACAAAGAGATGTGAAGGCACTAATTTGGGCTGGGGATCAGTGCCTCTTTGTGGTTTTCTCGTACCTTCCAAGTTTTCAGTACTGGCTTTTTTGGATCCATCTGAACTGGGGTTCAGTGCTATGACATGAACAGGATCAAGTTAATTTTGGCTTTCTAACATCTTTTTCTCCTGAGAGAACTGTAGGACGAGACCCAATCTGAATTATAGTGCATCTGGGAATGATGTATGTCGCTGGGGCTGGACATACTCACATAGGGCTTCTTTATGTTTCATGCTGGTTTGCCTATGAACTAGTGGCCATTTGACATTTGGATGGATTTATATTCATGGAAAAGCAGATGTGCAAGTTGGATTCTTGAGTCATTCAGCAGGTCAAACTTATTTTGACATTTATATTTTGATACCAGCTTCTTTATTATTTTCATTTGCATTGGTTGGCCCATTGTGGTCAAGTTTATGTTGTTTGTAGTGGATTAACAGCACTCTCTATGATTAGTGGGACCTGGTGTCATCTAGGTTATACAGAAGGTTCTGTTAATTGGAACCTTATTTCCCAATATTGTTTATCCAGGAATATGACATTTATGGCCTGTTATACTCAGTCGAGTGTCTTATGAAGGCATATTGGAGGGTTCAAGTTATCTGGCACTGATTCATTGGTCCTGGAAATCTCGTTACGGAACTACGATCTTATTTAGGGATTGTAATAATCTTTGGACATTGTATATGGTATTTATGCTTCTGAATATGGTCATTTTATGAGCCCATATATACAAACCACACTTTTGGAATTTAGTTATGTGTTAACTTTTTGTCAGTGTAAACAGGAATAACCTTTTTTGATAGGATTCTTGGATATATGTTTTTTGCAAACAGCATTCATTAGAGTCTAGCACTGGCGTTTTTTCAGTATTAGGTTTTTCCGATCTACTGTAATCATAAGCTCATATGGGACATTATTTCTTTTGGGATTTGTTTTCTAGGGAACACTGGATTTTGGTTCGATTTAGGAACAATCCCAATTACATAACTGTGATTATCTCTTCAGTAGAGATTTGTTATTATGGATTTAACTATTTTACAAGGTTTATTGGCAGACAGAAATGATTTGCAAGCCTTTGGGGTAGGCAATATTAAGGAGAATACCATAGATCCTAATGTTAATGACCCGGCCCATATGTGCAATTTATTTTTTCACAAATTTTCAAGAATATGAAAACGCTTTGCAGCAATGTGTGGCATCTAAAATTATTTAAAGCCTATCAAGTAAAGAATATTACACCAAGGGGTTTGAGAATATGGTTACAACCATTAGTAGGATTAATAGAGGACACCTTGGCTGCAGATTGGGCTAAGGCACAACAATGTGCCTCAATGGGCTTTATTAATATTTTAGTGTCATATTATGAACATAGCATTGAATCCGACATATCTGATGTTAAACCCATTTGTGAGGAAGCAAAGGCTTATGAAGGTGAGACCTTCTATACTACTTGCTTTAACAGGTTCATAAGTAGGTACTATTCTATTGGCCCAAGGGCCCAAGTAAGCCTAGCCAACAAGGTTCCCTGGCTTATGCCACCCAAGAAAGTTAATTTCCTGTGCCCCTGTCAAGCAGAGCCACAGAAGTGATCCCCGGGGTGTATTTCCTATTTCCCATCCATTCATCAAGATTTTTCTTGGAGTGCTAATGAGGAAACTTGCTTGACATAGATGGGTAGCTTGTTCCAGAGTATAGGAAGTCTCTGGGACAGGAATCTATCCCTCCAGCATGTCCTGTTTATTGTGGTGACAAAGTTTAGGTCCCTAGAGCGTGTAGCTCATAGGGATTGGGATTTCTTTAGGTGTAGCATGTCCAACAGCTCTGGGTTTAACATAGCTTTATATGTTAGGCAGAGATCTCCTCGGAGTAGGTGATATGCTACAGAGTAAAGCTCTTTGTGAGGTACTTCTGTGGCCTTTCCAGCTGCCGCAGATGTCTTGTGAGGTACATTTCAAAAGAGGTGTTGTACTCTATAATGGGTCTGAGTGCCAAGTAGAGGGTAACAATGACCTCTTTTTTCCTGGATGAGAACTCTTTTGTGATGAGGTGTGCCACATAGAAGAATTTCCTGACTACTGTGGTTATGTGATTATAAACAGAGAGACTACTGTCCACCTGGGTCCCAAGGACTCATCACACATTCGGAGTCAAGTAGACTGCTGTTTATGTGGCAGTTCATGGGTACAGAGTTTTTACCAAAGGGGATGACAATGCACTTTTTGGCATTGAGCTTGAGGCCATGCCTCTGACACCAGGCATCTGCACTAGGCATCTGCACTAGTTTCTGTTCTGTAACTCCTGGGCCCATCTCATTTGCTCACTCAAAAAAAAAAATTATCTGCTTTTACTGTATTTTGTTTCTTCCTACTTTATTTTGCTTTTGCGTCATCTTAAAAGTACTCAATTTTATTTATTACTGCTTGGTGTAACTCATTCTAAGCCTTTTAGTTTAATCACTTGGGTTTCAGACCAGTTTTACATTAGGAAGGTTTGTGGTCTTCACTGTAGTGGCAGGACAGGTAGCTTACATCCTTCTAAGTTAGGAACTGCTGATTGAGGGCTCAGTGTCTGTTATTCTAAAAGTGTATTAATTCCGTTTTAAGCACTTGGGCTTCAGGCCAGTTATTTTACATTAAAAGGGTTCGTGGTCTGCACTCTTGTGGGAGGAGAGGCTGGACTCTGCCCTTCTAGCTGGGAATTTCTGGTTAAAGGCTTATAGTGCCTGCATATTTAAACTGCTTCTTACTGAAATTGGTACACTTTGTTTGCTGTAGCATAGACTAGATCCAGGCCTGCTGAATCTAGCTTTGTTTGTATAACTTGAGCACTAATCCAGGCATTCTTTAAAGTATTCAATTGTATTTATTACTGCTTGGTAGTAACCTGATTAAAGTGTAGCTATCATTCTAAGTCTTTTAGATTAAGCACTTGGGCTTCAGGCCAGTTGTTTTACATTAAGAAGGTTTGTGGTCTGCACTGTAGTGGCAGAACAGGTAGCTTACATCCTTCTAAGTTGGGAACTGCTGATTGAGGGCTCAGTGTCTGTTATTCTAAAAGTGCATTAATTCTGGTTTAAGCACTTGGGCTTCAGGCCAGTTATTTTACATTAAAAGGGTTTGTGGTCTGCACTCTTGTGGGAGGAGAGGCTGGACTCTGCCCTTCTGAGCTGGGAATTTCTGGTTAAAGGCTTATTAGTGCCTGCATATTTGAACTGTTTCTTACTGAAACTGGTACACCTTGTTTGCTGTAGCATAGACTAGATCCAGGCCTGCTGAATCTAGCTTTATTTGTATGCTTGTTGTTTGTTTGCTTGTTATTTCCCTGAAACGCTAATTCCACCTAAAACGTGGCTTTTCAGCGCTTCTGTGGATCCCTAGTGATATCTGCATTGCTTACTGTACTTATTTCCTTGTTTCACTTGAAAGAAAGTTACTGTTTGTTGTTTTTGCATTTAAGTTGCCTGTAACACATTGCATTTAAGTTACCTGGCACTTGCTCACTAAAGCAATTATATAAGTCAGCACTAAAATATTAAAAGCACTACACCCTCACAAACTCCCCTTGAGTACCTTGTTCCCCATTGGCCCTTTTTTTCCAATTATAAAGGAATTCCCAATACTATTCTAGCATGTCCAAAGGTCAGTTGTCAATCTCCTCTCCGGTCCAGCTGGCGAATCTGGGAATCTTGAGGCAATGTTACAACTGCCTCATGTACACAGACAACCCTCTCCTCCTCCCATCAAATTCCAACACATGTGAGAGATGCAACCATATAGCCATACTGGAGGCTAAGCTCTCTCAACTCAGTACTGGCGAAACCAGTCAGGAGGAGAAGGAAACCACACTCACTATAATTCCAGTCTCACATAGACCTACCATGACAGCAAACCAAACACAAACACACAAAAACATACTCGGAGGCTCTAAATAAAAATCTGCCTAAGCAGCAGAGACCTCCAAAGCAGACACCCAAGCAACCGCTACCCCAAAACAAAACACATGCAACACATAGCTCACAAAGCCAGTGTGCTGAACAGTCACAGCCCTTAAGGCTAAACACACCTGATACACCTGTAATAGGCGACTCTATCGTCAGGCACACTGATGTCCCGCTCACCAGGCTGAACAAGGAGAAGGTCACGGTGAGCTGCCTGTCGGGCGCTAGGATCCACCATATAACACAAGCACTCAGGTCACTCCAAGGCAAGTACAAATATGACTCAGTCATTGTCCATGCTGGTGTGAATGACCTGAGACATACCTCCCTGGACTACATGAAAAGAGACATAGAGGAGCTCTCTGAGCATGTAGCCCAGGCCGGTATGACCCTGACCTTGAGTAGCATCTTACCCTCACCAAGAATGACGCCACAATATGAAGACAAGATGATCAATTTCAACAATTGGCTTAAGTATTGGTGTCACTCAAAGGGGATCCAATGCCTGTCAGCCTGGGATGACAGGCTCCACAAGCCACGATGCTTCGCTAGGGACAGCTTACACCTGTCACCCCCTGGGCTTTCAGATATTGGCAAAGGCTCTTGCTACCCCCATAGTGCCTTTTTTAGGCAAGGCTCAAAAAACAAACCCACCTCCATAGGTATCACAAGGGATAAGAAACCAAGAGTAATGCTACTCAACGCTAGAAGTCTAAACCTCAAGATGCACGCACTTGAAACTCTCCTTAGCATGGAGAATATCAATATCTGTGCAGTAACAGAAACTGGTTCAAGGCTCCCGAGAGCATCCCAGCACTACCAGGTTACACCTCATACCATGCTTTTCGGCCCCAAAACGTGGACCGAACCACAAAAGGAGGGGGAGTATCAATATTCGTCAAAGATACCCACACCTCCAGGTTGGTGGCACAGCACGAAGCATCAGAGACTATCCATGTGCAACTAACAGTGGGTAAAACTGCCTTCCAGTTTATAGCCTGCTACAGACCACCCTCCCAAACCCAGGAACCCCACTCGGCCTTCCTGAGAACACTGGAAAATATGAAGGTCTCTCCAAACACCATTATATTGGGTGACTTCAACTACCCAAACATAGATTGGGAGCATTAATCTAGCTCCAACACCCTAGCCCAAAGGTTCCTAGAATTTATAAACTCAAATGGTATGGAACAACTTGTTAACACTCCGACAAGAGGGGAAAACATACTGGACCTGATCTTCACCAACATGGGGACTATGCTCCAGACCAGAAGTGTATCCCTCACTGGTAAGATCAGACCATAAACTAATCTCACTAGATATTCACATCCTGATCCCACCCCCTGCCCAGAAAACCACAGTGAAAAACTTCTCTAAAGCAAATTTCACACTCTTCAAAACCGAGGTGGATTCCTTCAAAGCCCCCGGGACTGTGGAAAATACGGCCCAGACCGCAGAATCCTTTATAAATGCATTCTATGAACACCTTCAGGAATGCATGGATCATGCAATCCCAAATAAAACAAAGACCCAATCCTCCAAAGGCAGATGTCCTGTCTGGTGGACCCCAGCCATAAACAAACTATACAATAGAAGGAGGAAGCTACTACATGATGGAGCAAAATCCCAAAAAGGGAAGGCATCTCTGATCAGTATTAGCAAAAAACTACGGGCACTCATAAAATCGTCTAAGGCCAGCTTCGAGAGAAAAATTGCACAATAAACTAAGGATAATCACAAGGCTTTCTTTAGTTATGTTAGGAACCTGGGTGGGAATTCCCAGATATGCTCAGAATTAGTCCAAAATGACAAAAAATACACCAAACCCACAGACATTGCCAACATCCTAGCTGACAGGTTCAGCGCAAACTCCCCCCCCTCCCCACCAAAATGGCAAATATCTATCCCAGCAGAGTACTGCCCCCCTGACATCTCAGATGCTCAGGTAAGAGCTGCCCTCTAAAAAGCAAAAAACACAGCATCAATGGGACCAGACGGTGTCCCGGGCTGCGTCCTACATGAACTGCAAGAAGAGCTAAACCCAAACATAAAACTACTGTTCAATCTCAGCCTTACTACAGGATATGTACCCAGAGAGTGGCATACAGCAACAGTGGTCCCTCTCCACAAAGGTGGTGCCTCAGCGGATCCTGGAAACTATAGCTCCATAAGCCTGACTAGCTTGGTCTGCAAAGCTATGGAAAGGATCATCATGGACCTCATAAATAAAGATATTGGGGACCTACAGACACTAGATCCTATCCAGTTCGGCTTTGTTAAGGGCAGATCCTGCCTTTTAAACCTGGTTGATTTCTTTGAAACAGTCACCAAGGCCATTGACGAGGGGAAGGTGGTCCACACAGCCTACCTGGACCTCGCAAAAGCATTCGATACAATACCCCACTCGGGCATTATAGATAAGCTCACCGGCTTAAATATAAACCCCTATGTCACTAGATGGGCTGCAAACTGGCTCAAGGACAGAACCCACATGGTTAGAATTGCTGGAGCCATGTCAGACTCCAAACCAGTTACAAGTGGTGTCCCACAAGGCTCAGTCCTGGGACCTCTCTTGTTCGGTATATATTTCTCGGAGGTACAGGCCAACACGGAAGGACTGTGGCTGACCAAGATGACCAAATGACTGCAAACTGGGCGCCATAATCGACTCTCCAGCCGACACAAGCATCCTCCAAAAGGGCCTCATAGAAACAGACAACTGGTGCCAGAGCCATGGCCTCAAGCTAAACGCCAAAAAGTGTATAGTCATCCCCTTTGGCAAAAACAAAGTGCCCACAAATTACCACATAGGTGGTAATCATTTAAGTACAGAAGAAGTAATTAGGGACCTGGGGACCCAAGTTGATAGCACTCTCTCGTTTGACAACCACGTGGCCAAAGTGGTTAGAAAAACATTTTAAATAGCCCACCTA
Organism: Protopterus annectens; assembly: GCF_019279795.1. NCBI lineage: Eukaryota > Metazoa > Chordata > Ceratodontiformes > Protopteridae > Protopterus > Protopterus annectens. The sequence goes on along the minus strand of NC_056738.1, from coordinate 409,591,495 downwards.
ATCATGAAGGGATTCACATCTAGATCAGGGGAGGTCACCGTGCCTCTTTACTCATCCCTCATCAGGCCCATAATTGAGTACAATGCCCCTTTTGGGATGTACCTTACCAGACACCTACAGCAATTGGAAAGACCCCAAAAGTACCTCACCAAGAGGATCAAAGGGCTCAAACAGATGCCATATGCTGCCCGGTTAAAGAAACTCCAGCTCTACTCAGTGGCATACCGCCTGCTCAGAGGCGATTTGTGCCTGACGTATAAAGCCATGTCCAACCCGGAATTAATGGACATGCTGCACCTCAGAAAATCCAAATCCCATCACGCTACGCGCTCGAGAGACTTGAACCTCAGCACAGAAAATCCAAATCCCATCGAGCTACGTGCTCGAGAGACTTGAACCTCAGCACTGAAATAAACAGGACATGCTGGAGGGACATATTCATAACCCAGAGGCTCCCTTCACTCTGGAATAAAATCCCAGTCCAGGTAAGGCAGAGTCCGTCACTGACTCTCTTCAAGAGGAATCTTGATGAGTGGATGGGAGATCGTAGGTTTACCCCAGGTATCACTTCTGTGTCACTGTTAGACAGAGGGACAGTATACTAACCTCGAAAAAGGGCATAGCAAATTTAATTTAAAATGGGTGGCGAATAGAAGAATTTCTCAGTTGTGATGGTAATCATATAACATTTACTTGAGGGAAATAGATATCTGGAGAAGATATCTCGAAGATTGTTGGATGGTGTGGCGGGCAGACAAACCATTTTTATTCGAAATTGTATTTAAAAATGTAAATTAATGGGGGATTGAATTCACATTAAATTGTGACTTCAAACAAATCAATTTTTTGGATGTCACAGTTATTATAAACAGGGATGACACTTTGGATTCATATGTTTTCTATAAATATCCCCAGTATAATAGTCTGCTACATGCCGACAGTTTACACCCAGGACACACAATCAAAAACATCCCCAAGTCACAATTCTTACGATCAAACGTATTTGTTCCACTCCAGATACCCATGAAATGCATAAAAAGGACTTCATAGATTTCTAGCCAGGGGGTATAAGAATAAGGACATCTTATCTGTGAATACATGGGCTGCTAAACAAGAAAGATCAACCTTGTTAGAATATCAACAGAAAAAATAATCTGGATGATGAAGTTGTCAGGTTTGTTACCACATATGGGCGAAATATTAACATGATCAGGAATACTATCAGTTACAATTGGAACATATTATTAGCTCATGAGGATCTGAGACATATTAGGTTCCAGGTGCCAATTTTCATATCGCAAGGGAAGTTACTTAGGCTCTTATTTTAACTATTACAAACATCAGGCCGGTATCTATTAACAACGACCGAGGATAAACTAACTGGTTCTCATCCATGTGGCCACTGTTCATTTTGTAAGCATATGCTAAAATCCAAGCAGTTTTACTAGTAAAAATACTAATCAGGTTTATGACATTTTTTTTTGCTAACTGTAGCACAGACTGGCTTGTCCATTTAGCTACATGCTTTTGTTCAGCTTTTTATGTTGGCCAAACCTCACGCCCACTGAGGGTCAAGATGTCTGCATTTCAGTGACATCTGTAACCAGTGACTCTGTAATGCCCTATACAGACATACTATTAGGCACCGATCAGCCAGATTTAATTTTTTAGTTATAGACAAAATATGGGGCGATAGAAGTAATAAGCAGGGATGGCATGCTTTATTGAATAAGAAAGAGAAAAGTTGGACCATTAAACTTGGGGGATTATTTTTTCCTGGTTTGAATGACCATTTTTAATAACGGATGAGCTTTCGTGTTTGATTGGTTGATTGATTGCTTCTGTATATATTATGACATGCTCAGAGGATTATTGTACTTGTCACTGAAGAAGGCATTATTGCCGAAACCGGTATGACTGGATTTATCTGTTTGGGGTGCCACAATAAATAATTTTCATATTCACTTCTGTGGTGCTGGCCTGTTTTCTGACATCCCTGAGACACACCCATCTATGGAATACACTCCCTTTCCACATCAAGCAGAGTACCTCTTTATCCCCTTTTAAGCGCAACCTCAATAACTGGATGGGAAACAGAAAATATACCCATGGTATTTCACCTGTGTCCCTACTGGACAGGGGTACCGGGTGAGGATTTGTCTAAACATGGGCTAAACTCTTGGCTAGACTTATAAGGGCCTCAGGGACAATAGCCTAGTAGCGGACAGGTGATCTGCTGTGGCGACCCCTAACAAGGAAAAGCCAAAAGATAGGACAATAGCCTAGTAACCTCCTATGTTAATCCTTTAACTTTTAAAATTAAGTGGAGTAATATTTACCACCACTACTTGTTGGCTTTGTCACTCCAATTCTTATTGATTCATAAGAAAATATTATGCCAATTGTCCTTGCAGGCCATTTTAAGCCTAGCCAGTTTCCCCACTGATACCTGAAATAACCTATCCCAAATTATGGATAACTATGTATTACTCCTATTGAGAACTGGGATCATACCACTGGTAATATAGGGGGATTCTTGAAATGGATAAACCATTTGGGAGCCGCTTTATTCTTGAACATATAGGTAAGAGCTACATACTATATCCACCTCTTAAACTAGACAAAGGGCTGGGAAACTTTAAATTTACTCCATGTCTAGCCCCTAGCCCATACAGGTAGGCTGAGGAGTTGAATTGTTGGGTATACCAACGGTACTTTAGTAGTATGCGTACAAAGGTTTAACTTGCCCATTTCATATTTGTTATATACGGAAAATGTACAACACAAAGTCTTCAACTTCTGTGAATTAACACGCATTTTCTGAAATAAAGGAAGTCCATACCCCCTAAAATCAGGGACAGTTGAGAGGTATGTTAACCAGCAGCAAAAACAGAAAATCGGCGAAAATATAGCATGCTTCATATTGCGTAACACCAATGGATCATAAAAATCAACCCCTTCCTCTATACAAAGTGACTTAGAAGATCCAAGTACAACTGTAATGCCCCTCCTCCAACCTGTGCACAACAGCAAAGACCGCCCACTTTTCACTGTACATAATAACCACCCCCACAGAATACAACTTATAATATACATCAACTAATACTTTACCTATTAAGTCCTACACATCTACGGAAAATGCATAAAAACATACACCAATTACGTCTAAATATTTACCAATAAAAAAGCATAATCAACCCTACAGAAAATGAATACACCGTAAATGAATAAATTATATTTAAGTGAATTACTAAATTGCTACAAATGAGGTCATTGTCCTTTTGTTTTCATTGTTCGTGGTTCAGGAGGGTAATATGCATTTATTAAGACGTCCTGCCTGCGCACCTGTCAATCACGAAAGGAATGCCAAGTCCTGCATGAACCTAACCAGAGTACTCGATTGCAATACAACTAAGTTCCGAATGATCAATTAAACCTAATGTTTATTCATCAAACTATAATTTCGCTTTGTAACTATTGGCTTATTAGATCAGCTCTTCATTGTGAGCTGAAAAATATATTCTCAAATTATTAAAAAAATGCCCAATTTCAAAAGACACACTTTTTTTCGAGACAGAAGTTCAGTGAGCAAGGAATACTCCACCTCACCTGCAACCTTAAACTAGGAACAGCAAAAGACTTGTTTATATGCGAACTTAAGAAAAAACGATTTAAACGTAAAAAGCGCATTAAAACTCCTATACTCCTGGGCGCAGCCATTTTATCGTTATAGAGAACCCTGGGATATCAAAATCACCCTATGACGTGGATTTTTATTCAATGGGCGGTACTCTGTGAAGGGAAAAAATAACATACATCGGTAATATCACAGATGTTTATATGCCTCCAAAGTACAAGAAGGGGGCTACTATAATAATCACGAAAGCGAGCAACGCTAATAAAAAGTAATAATTTTAGATAAATATTTTGTAAACTGACTCAAAACTTCAAAAATAAATGCTATTACGTACGGAAGGGGTTAAAATTGGTTTACGTGCTTGCGTCAAACGCATTGCTCTTTCTTTTTCTCCATCTTGACTGGTCCGGGGTGGTGGTGGGTAAATGAGAGCTTGTTTATTTTATTCTTTAGTGTGTAAATGGTTGGCTTATTTAATTTATTTTTTGGTTGTGTGTAACTCTATGTCGTTTTGGGTTGTATGTTGAGATTTAGGTATGAGTTTATTGAGTGATTGCGAAGGGTTACAGCACTCCTAGCTTAACACTTTTCCTCTCAGACGGTGTAACCCGGGAGGGCAGCGGGTGTGTGCTCTCTGCAGTGCTCAAGTTGGAGTTAGCTCCCCTTATCTCAATAAATTCGGTTATCACACATATTGCTAACCCACATACTTATGTGAGTTCTCATCTTTACAGTCGCTGTTTTGCATGAGTCTGCTGAACTTTGGTGAGCCTGTTGAATTTTGTTTATGATTACTAAGCAAGGTATTATAATGTATTTATTTTTGTTAGTTGATTAACTTTAATAGCATTCGTGTTTTAAGAAATGGCTTGTATTATTGGGTTGATGTTGAGTTGATGAAGTAGTTTTTTTTTCTTTGTAAATGGTTGAGGTAGCACGCTGGGTGATCGGTTAACGTGTGTGCACTTCTAGAATTTGGATGGGTTCTAATTTTTTTGCTTGGAAGTTTCCTCGTCTGTGTAGGACTTTTTCTTTGTATTATAGTTTCCTCCCGTTTGTTGCAGATGTGTTAGTTGGTTATCGTATACTGTCCGTGTGTAATCTATTTTTACCCTTTTCATCGTGGTCTGCATTCTGAAACTGTTTCTGATTAGCAGTCCTTTTGTATATTAATGAACTTAAGTTTAAGAGGTGTGAACTGTCGATGTAAATAAATACCCTTGAGCTCTTCACGAGTCTTATCTTTTTTATTGACCCTTTTGGTTGTCTTCAAAAAGAATGTCCATACAGTGCTTAGTATTATTGTTTGTTCTTTTTGTAGGGGGCTGAAATTGACACAGCTTGAGTGATTACTACAAGGGGGTGGGTACTTTTCCGTCAACCCCCTACCACAAACCCCTTCCAGTTCGCGCTGCTGTATTTTGCTGGTATTTTAGTAGCGGATGCAACTCTGTGTGACATGACAAACTAGTTTCTATTATGTTACGTGTACAGTATCGTTTTGCAGAAATAGTTGGAAGTCCACCGTTAAACATCTACCAGTTGCTGGAGGTTTTCTTCACACGTTTCACCTAGAAACAAGTTGCCTTTCTTACCTTGTATGTAAAGTATCGTACTGTCGTTGCAGAAATAGTTGAAGTCCACCAAAAAGGTTTTCTGTAGGCATATTTCACACACACAAGTTCCTGCTTTTTCTTTGGGTACCTGTTTATGCGTGTATTTACAACCATTAAGCATGTGAAAGAGTAAACAAAACTGTAGTTTTTGTTTTCTGTCATGTAATCACAGCTGTGAAAGTTATGACTGCCATGGATGTTATGGGATTTGCCAAGAGATGAAGAAGCGGTTATTCGATTTCCTCAGAGGTATTTTTCACAAAGATTGTGTCATGAAATTGAAATGTAGTTCTAACCCAAAGTGGCTATGCAGTCTTCGTTCATGCTGTGAAGAGAAAGGTGTCCAAACACAGACTTGGTTGTATGGATCCCGCATCCCTTTTGTAACTGCCGTATGATTCATTTATTTATGGTGTCTTGAGTTGACATCTGTTGAGTACTGCTTCAACTTAATTAAAACCCAAAGGCAGATTGGAATAATTACTTCCAAAGAGGTATGTACAATTCATTATCTCGTCCCAGTGTGAAAATCGGTGGCCCTGACGTGTATGAACGATAAAATGCCGCTGAAACACAGCAGCGCGAAGACGTAGTAGGGGTTTAATGGAGCAGTACCGACTTAAAAAAATTTCCTTGTTCTGCTTCTGGCTTCAAAGGCAAACGACCAGCTGCACCTTGAAATTGTAATGGGGTTAAAATTTAATCCTATGATACAATCACCCCCCCCCCCCACACACACACACACACACACAATTTGCTGTGCGGGATCAGCGTTTGTATGTGTTCTCTAAGCTTAGAGAAATGCCCATTTGGACCCTCTTCCTCACCTGTAGCTTCTTGTCAACTGTCTGCCCCACTGCAAACATTGGGTTGGTTGTGCTGCATCATGTTCTGTATCTGAAATGTTTTAACAGTATCCCTTTCCAACACTTATGTTGAGATATCTCACCATTATGTACTTCCCACAGTTTTTGTTCACTGGCACTACGTTTAGTCCTCTAGAATGCATCTCTCCATCCTGCTATCAGTACCCACTGGAGTCATTTCTTATAGAGCATCTTGACCATATCTGATGTGACTTCATAGTTTGGTACTAGCCTAGCTGCTCTAGGGCCTATAAAAGTCTTGCCATAGCAATTCCCTGGATATTTCTTCCCACAATATTTACTTCCCTTCATCCGAACCTGTTGCATTCCCTGACTTAATTTTACTTAATGCTGATGTTATAGTGTGTTTTTCCTCTGTCATTTTGGCCTATGTCTGGGGCAGTACAGGTTCATTATATTGATCAGTGTTGAAGCAGCTTTTTTTTTTTTTGCTTGCTATTCTCTATCGTGACTGCTCTCTCTACGTATTTGTTTGCCAGGATAGTCAGAGTGAGTTGGTAAAAGCAAATGCCTCTTTGTGGAGCAATGGGGAGAGAAACTGCATACCAGTATGACAGCAGTGCACTCGAGAAATGTTATGATTTTCCTAGTAGGATAACATGGTACAGAATGTTTGCTAAGAAACACTAGCAAATGTGGTTAATAATCCTACAGATTTACAGTTGTATTTTCACAAGTCCATATAAAAGGTAGACTTTCATCAATTTTAAAGATCTCACACATTCTTATGCAGTTACATAGAATGAGCAGGGGTCGTAGAAATGGGGTTCTTGGGTAAAAAGCTAGATTTTGTAAAGAGGGTGGGCAAGGTGAGAAAAGTCTAGAGGAGTTGAAATGAATTTGGGAAAGAGAGGGGGGAACAGACAGCAAGAGATTTGGCTAGACAGGAGACAAAAGTAGAATAAAGCCATTGAAAGCATTAAGTGTGGAGCATCCATAAGAGTACAGAAATGGAATGGAGGAAGGCTTTACTGTAAGTTAAATTTTATAAAGTATTGTGAGTGAAGAATGAAAAAGCTGTCTAGAAAGGTGCTTACGGTATGGTTGGCAAGGAGTGGAACAAGAGTAGACATGCATGTCAGCCAGTATTCTTAGCTTGTTTCATATTTTTTTTTTTATGCATTCTTTAGCTTTCTGGATTCCGTTTCCCCAACTGCTTTCCTTGCGTATACCTTGGCGAACTGTATGCATGTATAAAGCTTTCATACATTTAAGATACCTACACTTGTAATCTCCATTTCCCCTTTGTGGTATGTTAGAACCCAAGTCTTGTGCTTTGCTATAATCTGTTTCCAGGTCTTCAGCCTAGCCTCTGATCTTGGAGCCTTGTCTGACTACTGCTTTTATCATTGTGGCCACCAGTGACTTATGCTGTGGGGTAATTTTTGTATGATCGTTGATATATCTTTAAAATTGTCAAACAAATGTATACTTGTTACAGTTGAAATTGCAACGTTTTATGTTTTAAGTTTTTATGGGGAAAATGGTAGGCATGCTTGAAATATGGAAGTTTTTTCAGTTCTAAGTGAATGTTCAGCATTCACACACACGTTTTTGTATTGTTGAAAAAAATCTGTATACTACATGTGGGCGGTCAGTTTTGTGTGGTGTATGGTTATTGGTAATGGCTTTTAGGGTGAATGGATTTTGCATCTTTGGGTACGTGTACATCTGCCTTGATAAGAGGTTTTCTATTTTTTTTTTTTCTCAAATTGGTTACTTCTACACTCTTGTGGGACTATGAACGTCTGACTGGGCACAGTCCAATTTCAGTGGAAGCCTTTAAAAACAAAGCTCTATGGTACATCAGATTTAAATACGGTTGTTAACCTATTGTCATACGATGCATATCAAAACATAGAAGTTAATTCAGTAAACCACCTCTTGCTTAACTTTGCACTAATCTGTTACTTTATTCCTTATCCATAATGTGAGACTGGGGTGAATCTACAAACCTCATCCACTCATCAAAGTTTTTGATGGAAGAGAATTGTGGAGCTGCATCTATTTTGATACAAGGAGGAAGGTTTTCCTACATATAGGGAATTATGTGGAGACCGTACTGGTGCCATGAAACAGTTTTTTTTATATTAAGTTTTAGGTCCCTAGAGTGGATATTTGGGGTGCTAATGTGGTAGAGGATTGGGGGTGGTTTATTGCCTCTTAATTCTGTTTGGTCAAGTCTGTGAGATTGTAAAAAAGGGTATTTTAAAAAAGTTGACATTTTTCTGGGTGGATAATGTGCCCAGATAACCACTTTCCAAAGTGGTTGTTAGCGGCAGCAGTTTAGCCTGAATGTTGCATCTCTGTAATTAGAAGAGCTAACTAAAAATTTCCTAATGTTGGTTAATAATCTGGTACTGGTGTAAGTATGTAAATATGCATGCACGCATCTGTTTGTATGTAGCTTTCATCCAATCATGGTCTGACACCATAGAATTGCAAGATTTAAGCTTTTTTTGTAGGAAATTAGTGTCTGCTGGTAAGCTTCTAACTGTTCAGTTCGCAGTCATCAGTAAGAGACCATTGCATTTACTGTACTGTTTAAAGCTACAGTCAAGTAGCGGCCGAGCAAGGAACCATGAGTAATACTGTGTCTGACATGTTTTATTTACCTTGCCCAATTTTTCTATATTTCCAAACTGTGTAATAGTGACAGTGGCCTTTGCCATATCCAGGTAGGCAATGTGCACAGGCTTTTTGTTCAGCGCCTTTGTGACCTTCCCAAAGAACCACCTGAATGATTGGGCATCATGTAACTTTAACAGTGTTGCAGTGCAAGGGCTTGGCAATATCTTTGTTTGTGTTTACAAGTGTTTACTATAAGGGTAATTAGTCAGCAGTTTCCAGAGTTAGTAGTTGCACTGCGCTTACAGGGTGTACCACAGCAGCTGTGCTCCAGGCATCTGCCACATACCTGATTGGGAAGCTGAATAGGTTTGTGGATGAATCTGTGAGGCAGTGTTCCTTACTAACAAATAAGCAACATGGTGTGTTGCTAGTGCTGTTGGTTCAGAAGGCGCTTGGAGTGTCTTTTTAGAGGTAGTTATAGGGATGCATGATGACCTGATGTGAGAGGTGGCTAAACTTGTTGGGTAGTGTGTTTTGGTTTTCTGTGGGTTAGAGTAGGTGATATTTTATACATGCTCAGTATAGTAGTGAGCACTGTTTCAAGTTTCTCTCTGTCAGGATCCTACCCCTTCTGGCAAGTGCCTTGTTTTTTCAGGCCATTAGAGATCTGGCAGTCCAATACCGCTTTGTATTTCTACAGTTCGTATTCCGTCCAACACTAGGACCTGAGATACTAACCTTCTTCAGCAAATAAATCGTGGTGAGGCAGGTTTAACAAGCCTGTCCATTCTCTGGAATAAACTTCCATTCCTCTTTTGCATTAAGAAATGTGACTCTACTTATAGCGGTTTGACTGAGTATTTACAGATGCACCTCAGCATAACTGTCCTGTTGCTCCTTGACCATATTTTGTGCTATTTGGGGCAAGTGTCGTGATGCAGGAATTTAGATGTGATGTTTGTCAGTGGTAGAAGCAACTTTTTTAGTTGTGGGTTTTTCTTGGGAGTGGAGAGCACTTATTACTCCTTAGGTTGTTGGCTAGTTGTAGGAGATTAGCTTTGAAAAGGTCTTTTAAGGAGTATATTATGGTATTGTGTTTTGACATGAGTGGTGGGATAACTTGAGTTGCGGAGCACACTGGAGCTATAGTTGAAGAACCAAGACGGGCAGACTTGCAACTTTGGTAGTTGGGTATGTTTTTTAGTTATCAAAGAGTTTGTCTACATTTGCTGTAAAGTTCATAGATTGTTACTAGGCTATTGGCCCTAAGGCCTTTGCAAGCCTAGCCATAACAATTTTTTCCCACAGTATTTACTTCTCTGGTCCCCTGTCTAGCAGGGTGACTGACATGATCCCCGGGGTGGATTTCCTATCTCCCATCCAATCATCAAGGTTCCTTTTGAAGAGGGCCAATGAGGTGCTCTGCTTGACATGTATGGGGAGTCTCTGGGTGAGGAACCTATCCCTCCAGCATGTTTTGTTCAATGTGATAAGGTTTAGATCCCTGGAGCGTGTGGCTCTGAGGGATTGGGATTTCTTTAAGTGGAGCATGTCCAACAGCTCAGGGTTTGACATGGCTTTGTATGTTAAGCAGAAATCGCCTCTGAGTAGGCGATATGCCACAAGAGTATAGCTGGAGTTTTTTTCAGACTGTCAGCATATGGCATCTGCTTTAGGCCTGTGATTCTTTTAGTGAGGTATTTCTGTGGCCTTTCCAGCTATATAGATGTCTTGTGAGGTACATACCAAATGGGGCATTATACTCTCTAATGGATCTAATGAGGGATGAGTACCGTGGGACAATGACCTCCTTTTTTCTGTATGAAAAGCCCTTGGTGATGGGGTGTGCCACGTAGAAGGATTTCCTGACTGTTGTGGCGATGTGGTTATCGAAAGTGAGACCACTGTCCACTTGTGTCCCTAAGTCTCTCATCACACTTTCGATGTTAGTGTCCTGCCACCTTTGTGGTAGTTCATGGATACATGTTTTTTTCCAAAGGGGATGACTATACATTTCTTGGCATTAAGCTTGAGCCCATGACTCTGGCACCAGGCATCTGTTTCTGTAAGGCCCTTTTGTAGAACAGCCACATCATTTGGGGATTCAATAATGGCTCCCAGTTTGCAGTCATCTGCAAACTTTGTTAGCCAGAGTCCCTTAATGTTGGCCTGTACTTCAGAGAAGTAGATGCCAAACAAGAGTGGTCCCAGGACTGAACCCTGAGGTACTCCACTTGTCTGGAGCTGGATTTGGAGTTGGCTACTTTTACAGTCTGGGTTTTGTCAGTAAGCCAGTTGGCAACCCATTGAGTGACGTAGGGATTTATGCCCAGCTTAGTAAGTTTATCTATGATTCCAGAGTGGGGGGTGGTGTTGAAGGCCCTGGTGAGGTCCAGATAGGTTGTGTGGACCTCCTTACCCTCGTCCACCGCTCTGGAGACCGATTCGAAGAAGTCAGTCAGATTCAGGAGGCAAGATCGGCCCTTCACAAACCCAAACTGGGTGGGGTCCAGTGTCTGGAGGTTGCCAATGTCTTTGTTTATAAGTTCCATGATGATGCATTCCATGCCCTTGCAGATCAGGCTTGTCAGACTGATGGGACGGTAGTTCCCGGGATCCCAGGTGGATCCTCCCTTGTGGAGTGGGATAACTGTAGCTGTGCGCCACTCAGTGGGCGCGAAGCCTGAGGTGAGGCTATGATTAAACATGTCACTTAGGTGGGGTGCCAGTTCATTTTGTAGTTCATGTAGTACACAGCCTGGGATGTCATCTGGTCCCATGGATGCTGTATTCTTAGCTTTGGAGAGTGCTGTTTGTACCTGTGTGGCTGTGATTATCGGATTTTGGCAATCTTTTGGTATTGAGATGGACCCTTTAGGGGGTGAGAGGGGAGTGAAGTTGGCACTAAATCTGTCTGCCAGGATATAGCAATATCCTTGGGATCTTAATGATACTTCAGCAGAAATGAACACTATTTTAGACCTGTTAGTTGCAACCATGTATGTAGTCTGTCAATTTTGTGCATCTCTGCTTTTTCTACCATTGTCTGTTGGCCATTAAGCTGTTATCACAGTCACTCATCAGGATCTTCTCTCCATGTGGCGAGTTTTGGTGCCCATTGTTTCCATTCGTGGTAAGAGTGAGAACAGACCATGTCACTGCTAGCAGACAGTCATGAGAGGATTTGTATGTAGTTCTCTAATCCCACTCCCTTGGTGATGACAGTAGTGTCACAGAAGTAGCTGCTAATGCTCCACTGCACAAGCATGTGTGTCCAAATGTCCCCTGCCAGAACTACCAGCAACTTGGTTTGATTAGCCACACCTTCCAACAACTATGGTAATGCTTGTTAAGGACCATCTTCTGCCTACTTTGGAGTAGCATCGCAAATGGTGTGAGAACCGCTAATATTATTCCCACCTCTGGCACATGTTTGGTGGTGACAGTAGTGTCACAGAAGTAGCTGCTAATGCTCCACTCCACTACACAAGCATGTATGTGTCCAAATGCCCCCTGCCAGAACTACCAGCATCTTGGTTTGATTGGCCATACCTTCCAACAACTTTGGTAATGCTTGTTAAGGACCATCTTCTGCCTACTCAGTGTGAAAACCACTAATATTATTCCCACCCCTGGCACAGGTGTGCTGGTGTAAGTGTATAATGTGATGTAACAAGGTATAAGGTAGTCTTCAAATACTGCAGGTACTTCTGACCACATTGACCTGGTACTTTGTGTTTGCTGTTTGTCGGAAATTTCTTGGCATGTGTTCTATAGTTTGTAAATTAAATGCGTGGCTGAATCTAAGACTGACAAGTCATTTTTGAGGTGCATAGTGCCTGTTAATCTTTCATCGTGGTAGTGGTTGGTGGGTAATTTAAAACAGTATCTACTTGTGGCTGCTGCCCTTATTTAAAGTATACTCTTTTTGAGTTCCTGCTTTTAGCAGTATTGCAAGTATATTCTGCTTGAGATTTTATTGTTGATGAATGCATCGTTACATACGAGTAATGAATTTAGTCTGTGTAAATGATGTACTGTACTTAATTGAGGAAGCGGGTTCTCTTGTCAGATGAGTTGCATTGTGGGTGTAACATGATGATCTGAATCAACAGAAGCCTACTAGATATTGTGGTTTCATCCATTCGTTATTCAACCACATGTGCACTAATTCCTAGAAAAGTGAATACTGAGCTTGTGTGATGCATCTTGCCATGGCTGGTATTTTTTGTTTAGTAGTAAACTTTTACAAGCCATATGGAAGAATAGTAACATGTAGAGTAGTGTAACACAAGCAAGTAGATTTGTGTAATCTTATCTGTATGTATTCTTGTATGGGGAACAAATGGATTGCACAGTGGCCTTGCAGTATTTGCTGCAAGTGTATTGCTGAATACGCAGTGCCCAACATGTATTTGTAGTGTGCCTTTAGCACACCAGAAGTTGGGTACTTGACCCTTCTGTATTGCTGCATTGAGGAATTGTAGAACTGTACAAAGACTCCCAGAAATGCTGATGCTTCAGTAACCAATGCAAAAATTTTGGTTAGTGGGGCTTTGATAATATTGCCATGTTTCATGAGGGTCCTGGAGGATGGTTTCAACTGGTTAGGAGTTGTGTGATTTTGCTTTCAATGTGGGTGTGAATCTTGTGAAATTAGGGAGTCTGTCATAGTGGCTTTAGTAATATATGTTGCACTGCAAAGTATAACTTAATTTTTCAAGTAATCCTGTTTGAGGAGGATGCTGAACATGGTACCTTTTCAGCAAATTGTTTCTGTAATTGACTATTTTTACATCTGAAGGAATAGTTGAGGAAAATTTTTATAGCGAAGTTGGGCCAAGTGATCTGTGTATTTTGACCAGCAACGCAATAAAGGTGTCAGGGTAGTTGTAATAAGTCGTCTTCTCAGAGATTTAAAAGACTGCAAAGACTTGCCAGTGGAAAACAGTTCATCTGAAGACTGACTTTGGTATTAAGACTGCTCCTGAGGCTAGCTCGCTGTATGCTGCCAGGCCCTGTCGTGGTTGTCACTGGCACTATAGACCACATCCGGTTGCTTGAATTGTGCATAGGAGCACATAATAGTGTAGCACTCTAAGCTCCTGTGCAGAGAATGGGAGGGGGGTTCAGAGCAGCAGCTAGGTATATTGTGTATTTACATAAGGTTCCTTTTTGCTACTGCATTGTGTTTGATTGTTATGCCTCTGTCATTTCATAAAAAAAAAAAGATAGAGGAGGTTGGTGGTTGTCAGCATAATTGAGAAAGGACTGAAAAATTTTTGCAGTAGCAAGTTTTCTCTGCACCGTGGAGAACTGTACTGCCAATGGGGATTTTCCTCCCATGCTGTGAAACTTGATGTTTGACAGCAAATGTGTTGCTTAACTTTTTATTCTTTGAAGGTGGATCACTGACAAGTACAACGTCATGTGATTATATGTTTGCTGTCTCGTGGATTCCTGGCTGAGACGCACGTGAATTTCATGGTGTACTTGTATACTCTGTGCTTGGAATACAGTGTATAGAGTATAGACATGACCTGCATGCAATACAGTGCATTGCCTACAAAATAGAGCAAATCCGCCAGTTACTTTTTGCCCCATTGTGTACACCTCTGAATCACTCGGGGCTTTGGTGATATGTAGGTTCATTGTATATAAGCTTTCCCCCACTCTGCACCAGCATTTATGAATAACAGAGTTGTTTGGGCTTGCTTCGCCTTTCTGCGCTTGGTGCTGTAGTTGGAAAAAAAATCTGTGGGCTCCAGCAAAGGCACATGCAAACCTTTGCATGGCCACATGGTAAACGGCAATGCTTTGGGAAAGGGTGCAGAACTCTACAGCCGTTGCATCCTTAAGTAGCAGTTTTACAATGGTGGGTATACATGATGTCCTTTGGCAAGTTGATGTATTGAGCGTGCCCCCTTTCTTCGTGTGCTAGTATGTGAAATTGTGTATGTCCTTTTTAGTGAAGGATAAAATAAGTAGTAGAGGATTTAATATTTGTATTTGGCCATGATGATACATTTTTGCCATAGCAAGAAGTCAGTTTGCCATAAAATTGTTGGATATGTCCTTGAAAGAAGTAGTTGTCCAAGCCAGCAGATAAGCCTGTACAGTTAAGATGAATATGAGAGACTTGCACTGGCTTGTATTGTGAGGTGATATTTATATAATGAGCATACTTGAGCTTGGCAAGTGAAGACTAACACAAATGTGAGGGGGCAATTGCTTTAGTGCTGTCTGACCATGTCCTTTTCTTAGTATCTTGCAATGAATAAGAAAAGTGGTGAGTTGGCACTGTTGGATGTATCCATATACAGCATAAGGTGGCAAATCGGATGCATCAGACAAGAAACTGATTATAACATTCTTATGAGTCTGAGGTCTGCAGTAGTATAGTCAAAGAACTATTAACAAGGCTTGAAATTTATTTTTAGGAATGATACTTTATAAAGTAGGCTGCTTTGCTCTCTTGCATGAGTACTTGTACTTGAACGTGACATGGTTGAAGTTTTATCTTGTCATACATTTGATCTCGTTTTAAGTAGTCTGTAATTTATCAGTTTTTGATAGTTTTGTGGCTGTCTAAAGTACATATTTTAGTTGCCCCTAGGTGACAGTATTGCCACTGATTTGCAGTCATTTGAACATTGTACAAAACTCTTGCCACTTAAAATTTCACGAAAAAGTTGAATAAAATTGGCCCGCACAGGCATTTGGTGTAATGTGCCCTGGATTCATGTAATGTACCATTAGTCCTAACTTTGGAGTGTGTATGCTATTATGTTAAAGTCTCCATTTCTTAATAGATCTCTTCCCGTGGTGTAAGAGAAGGACTAACATTCTGTGTCAATACTCTTCAGTATTCCAAGAGTAGTATCTGTCAGAAGTCTACATTTAAACTGCAGAAGGCTAGAAAGCAAGAGCTTCAGCTGGTGAGATTTTGCTATTATTGATCACTGCTGACTATTTGACTTTCTTGGAAAGCATTTTAATGAGTCCTGTCAAACATTTGTTTTTTTACTGTTGTTAGTCTAATGGGATGGCGACTTGAAGGTGCACTTGCCCGTGGTATAGCTGCTGCTGGTAGTGACTTGCCCATGGTATAGCTGCTGCTGGTAGTGATTTGGTGGAAGTAAAGATCGAGCAACTTAGTCCTTGCAATAATTTCATAATTTATTTTTGGTGTCATGTTTTGAAGTATAGTTGGTTTTAGAATAGTTGGTTTTAGAATTGTATGCAAAAACATGCATGTTTACTGGTTTTACTAGGTACTGTACTTGTGGCTTTAGAACTAGTCTTGAGTTTCACACTTAATTTGTTCCGGTGAGTGCATATGTCTTTAGTGTTTTCTATTTTCAGTTTACTTGTTCCACCAACATGAAACATATTTTGCACAGAGGTCTGCACCATTGCTATGGATATGTCAATATGCTGGGTTTAAAATACTTTGCTACTTGCGTATTATCGCAACCACATTCGTACCACCTTGTTTTTTTCCATTCTGCTCTTTGCAGTACAGTATTTTCATACAAGTGATAAGTCCTTGTACTGTGGACAAAAGCACTTGATTTGAACATTAAACAGAGGTTCCTTTATTCCTGCATCCTCTGTTATTTTTTTCATTTTTTAGTTTGAGTTAATTATAACGATACATTCAACAGGTTGTAGGCTTGTACAGTGGAAAGGAAATGAGTGGAAGTAGTTGGAACAGTGAGACAGGTACTGGGGAGATTCAGATGCAAATGTCTTCATAACGGTCGTGGTGGTGGTTTGGTAGTGGAAGTGTGAGTTGGCGTAACAGAGCCAGTAGAAGACGCTCTGCCACTACCTATGACACAACTGTGTGGATTTTCACAGTATGTCCAGATTTTCACTTCAAAAATTTGGTCTGTTCCTCATAAATTTGTTTTCTGGCTAATCGCTTGGATAATCTAAGGAATAAAATTACTACATAATGACGCGCTTGATTTTCTGATTTATACCATTTAGAAAATACATTGTAACACAAGACAATGTTATTCTAGCTACTTTCTAAGTTTGTAAGAACACTGTTTAAAGTCTGTCCCTATTTTTGGCCCTTCGTCCCACAATTATGTATGGTTTTGTCCAGATTCCTTGAGCTAAAAAGTTGAGAGGTATGAATTTACGTGAGATGGTGATCCTCGTTTGAATCATATTGCAATCTCAAATATTTGTACATCCCAGGACAAATAAACAATATGTTTTTGAAGGATATGCTGATTGTAAAACTAAGAATTTGGTATATATAGCTGTATGTCAAGGATGTGAAACTTACTATGTGGGGAAAACCAATAATATGTTTAAGACCAGAATTTACAAACATTTATCAGATATTAGACTTGGTAATGAGAGCATAATGCTTTGGCATTACATGTGAAGGATAACTCTACACATTCATTTCTATTTATGGTGATTCAGTTTCGTTTACCAAATTGCCCCCCCCTGGTGTTTGGAATCACAACCTGTATGTGCTGAAACCAGGTGGATAGTTCGATTAGGAGCAAATAGGTCTCCTGGTATTAATGGGTATATACCTTTAAAAACCCATCCTAAAGAAAAGGAAGGCTTTTTTTATTGAAATGTGGTAGGCTGGTATTTATTTTAAATATGTGAGGTTTTATACTGTGTGTTATCTGATGAAGGGCATATGGCCTGAAAGCGCTCATCTGTGGAAATAAAGTTTTATGGTACTTTTATCAACGTGGTTGTCCTCTGTTTGCTTGTTTTTGGTTGTTTGGAATGTGGTTGCAATAATACTTAAGTACCAATACTTCTATATATTAATCAGCAGCAAGGTATAGGAATTACTTGCGTTTTCCATTTCTAGATCTTTAGCTCTGGTTTGCTTTTTGCTTTACCTCTGGTCATAGTTGTTTGCTTTCCTTAAGATGTATTAGCTTTGAGTTTTGTGTTGTAGGAAAGGGTTCTGAGTAAGTGATCTTTCGAATATGTTGTGCTTAATAGTTAGGACCACGCTGTGGGGCTTTGTGCATTTAAAGATAGAGAAGTAAGGTGTCAATGATTGGCCTTTTAAGTGATCGTGAAGAGGTTCTACTGAAATTTGTCTCCAGTTGTTAAATTTGTCTCCAGTTATCAAATCAGCAGCAGGACAGAAATCAATCTGCTTTTGTGATGGTGACCCTTCTCAACACTTATCAGCCGCAGTGATTTCTTGGACCAGTAGATGGTCTGGCTTTATGGAAGCTTTCAGGGAATTTACCAGCTATCTTGCAGCATTTACAGTTGTATGCTGCTGTTGCTAAGATGTTTACTCAGGAAGGTGTCTGGAGTTAAGTCAGATTTCAGTGTATGGAAGGAAAACTTGTAGCTATGTATACTGCTGTTGTAATGATATTCTGACTTAGGTGGTTCACTAAGTATGGAGTCTTGCAGTCTGGAGGGGTCCACAGAGGTGTATGGAGCATATGTCTGTTATTGGTTGGATACTGCATCCTTTTTCTGGGCTGTAACCTAGAGAATGAATGGGCGGGGATGGAAGTTGGTTCTGTTCATTGACAGATGGGAGTAAGAATGGCAGTTTGTTACAACTGAGTGAAATACAGAAGGTAGTGTATAGTGCAGCTGCAATACAAGATACCACAACTGTCCACATACAGACTGGTGATAGGCATACAGAGCGAGTGGAGCAAGGCAGGAAAATGTGCCTTTTTTTAAACTATCAAGTAAGGATGAAGAAATATGGCAGTTTAGTGTTGAGTGTTTTTTCACTTGATGGGTACAAGTTGACTGGGACTTGCTGGGTGGGAAGCTTTTATGTCATTCAGTCACTTTATATATTGCAGAAATGGGTGAAGTGGTGAGGGATCAGAACTGTGCTGAATTGTTTAGTCCATTCCATCTGGCTTAGTGCTCAAGTAAATCTGCTCCTTGCATAAAGGAGCAAACAATCTAATGGCTCTGCCACCAACAGTGGCTTGTAGAAAAGGGAACATACTGTGCTGGTACTGCATGCATCAGTGATTTGGGATTGTATGTTTATGGGGGGCAGAGGATATGCTGATGTGATAATACTGTCACTTGGGAGTAAGTCACTGTCTTGATGTAGTAGGTTGGGCTGTATTTCAGAGACACATGAATGAGTTGAATTGGTTGGAGAAAAATATATAAATCAAATTTTGTGGGTGAAGTGAATGAATTATACTGATGGAAACAGTTGTACTAAATGCATAAGGATTCAGCAGTCTGAAAGTCTGTTTTTGTAATTTACAGTAATAGTATTCTGGGAGATTCAAAGTTGAAGTACATTCACAGTGGCCATTCTTGCACTTTCAGAGAAGTTGGCTTCTATGTCCGTAAGGGGTAGTCTGAAAGGACAGTTTACATGATTGGCCTAGCAATTCACATTAATGAAAATTACATTTTGTGCGTCTGAGAAAAGTTGAAATGCACTGTGACACTATTTTTCACTTCAACACTTCTGATGATTTGATTATGACCCAGATGGTGGCTGTGCATATGTGTTGGGGGAATGTGGACTCTGAAAGGTTTTATTTAACTTTAATTATTGCATTCTTAAGTGTTTGCTTTGGATCAGTCTTGTTAATGCTAGTAGTCTGCATGTTCCTTATAATACAGTTGTGTGTGTAAGTAGTACAGAAATAAGCAGCAGTAGGACAAGAAAGTTCTAATTGTTGGAAAGAATACAGTGAAGGAAATTGACACAAAGACTTTGAGTGTGGAAGAGAAGCAGGGTGGGAAGATGCTTGGCTGTATATTGAAATAAGTAGTCACAAGGGGAAATGTCTTAAGGGATTGCATTGTAACAATCCAGGTAAAACTGGATTGGTTGGATGTCATGAGACAATCTCAATGAGGTTGCCTGGAGTGCAAGGGGTGACTCTTGTGTGAGGTATACCCATAGTTTTGAGGGAAAAAATGGTGTTAACATGTGGTGGGTTAAGTGGCAAAGAAAACAAAATAGTGTAGAGTCTGAAGAGAAAGTTGGGAGTTTATGCACACTAGTGCGAGAAGTGGTACAGAGTTGGTAGGGTGGATTTAGGGAGTCTACTAGAGCAGATTGATGTTAATATGTGGTTAATGTGAAGGTGTGCTGTAGACAGAAGTTTTTGTGGAGGGGAAGGGGGAGCAGATGCTCAGTTTTGCAGTTTTCTAACTGAAATGAAGAATAATAGTATTCCCTTGTGTGAGGGAAGTGCAAACTGACACGTAGTAGGGGCAAATTGATGCTTCACTTCATGCTTACTGTTTGGATCGTGCGCGGTAGGTAACCAGCATGAAATGGTACTTGAATAATTTCAGAAGTAATGCTGCATGGGATTGGGGCTTGCCCTTCTAATATCAGCCATTCTGACTTCTAGAGCAACAGGATGGCCTGGACTCTTTCAAAGGCTTTCAGGGATTTGGCCATCTGGCAGAGATGGCAGCTGCAAAGTCAGTTGCTTCACTTTGCCATTCTTGAAGAGTATATAGATGGAGCCTTTAAGTCATGCAGTGGTGGATGATAGTTGTGTGGCAGCTGCTTGGTCTGTTGATCTTTGTAAGATAGGATATTCATGTGTCTTGAAACCACTGTAAAGGGTATTTTTTTAATGTAGGACTCTGCCTAGGACACTTATCACCAGAAAAAAAGTGGCTGGACCGATCAGCAGGCTCTTCTGTAAGAGCAGGTATGTTCCCTGTAGCATATGCAGTTAGCTTTTCCCTGTTTCTAGAGTTGCATTGATCGATCTATCTATCTTTATTTAGTTAGTTAGTCTTTCTGGGACATTTATGCATGATATAAAAGATCTAGAGAAGTTTGGAGCAAGTCCTTACCTTAATTTTATGCCCAACATTGGATATCTACTTTTCTTCAAGAGACTGCAAAAGAAGTTCCAAAAAGGGGCTGAGTCATTTGGGGTCTGATTTTGGGGGTGGAGTTTGTAGCCTGCAGAAAATTTGATTCCCCATGTGAAACTGAGTCACCATTGCTCAGCAGTAACGGTACAAATGTGTGTTGAGAGAAACTGCTCAATGATTTTATTTCAAAATACTAAAAGCATTTGTGCCCACTGAAATAACCCATGGTTAAGTGGCATTTGACATAAGTGTGTAATAGAATCCCTGCACTACTTGGATTTAGAGTGCTATGGTTGTGTTTAAAATTGACGCTTTCTACTTTTTCTAATACATTTAGAGTTGAATTGCATAATGACTTTCCCATTTAATGAGGAATCTTTAGATTTCTTTTTTACTTTGTATGTAGCCTTACTTGGATTTTTCTCCTTACTTTGTAGTTGAACAATGCAGCTGTTTGTTCGTGGTCAAACCCTGCACACTCTTGAAGTGTCTGAGCAGGATACTGTTGCCCAGATTAAGGTAAGAAATTAAAATTGATACTAATTGCATTAATCCATTTTTCTAGTGGAGCTTCTGGCCTCTGGTGTTTTGAGGAGTAAAGTTAGTGAGTGGTGGTCGTGTTTTGAGTCCTGTTCAAATTACTTGGTTTCTGTTGGACATAACCTTCCTTGTCTGTCTGCTGTCATTCTTCTTCCATTTTTGTACAAAGTTTGGGCATGGTTTTATGTTGGCTGCAGTTCTTTACTGGTGGAAGTTGTTGGTTTAACCACATGTCGTGGCTCATAATGTTCCCCGGCTATTTTATTTTACCCTAAGCAGATTATTGTGCCCTTACAGCTGTCCTGGCTCATCCGCTTCTGGGCTTTTGGCATTTTCTAGATTGAGGAATGGTTTGGCTTTGTTCCATGTCTTGTAAGGCCTATAACTTGCTACTTTGACATCTTTGGGTTGCACCACTGTTGGGGAGACCTTTAATACTTTTTCTCATTCTTCCTTCTCTTCTTCCTTGTCCACAATTTGAACTTTTCACTCTGACATTTGCTTAAGTATTGAATAATGAACTGTCGTACTTGACATATCAGCACGTTTCAATACTACTTGAAATTGTATTTCGTCTAATTGTGTGAATGAGTGGGATTTTGACTGCATCAAGGAAACATTTTCCTTCCTTCTGTATTAAGTTTTGGATTTTTCTTAGTATGTTGATATGATTGATATTGTGTTTATCTTGTTTTAATGATGATATGTGTATTAATCTACATGTCATGTGCAGTAATTGTATTTATGTATTTGCAGTGTATTGTAATGTCAATTTTCACTTTTGTTTTTTTTTTTCCCCTTCAGTGTAGTCCCTAGTAATTACACGATTACTCAATTTGAGACATGTACATTTCCATGTGTTTGTCAGTACAATGTTTGCGTGCACTGTGCTATAGCTGCTGGTACTCTTTTCAGTACAAGTATGTGATTTGGAAGTTTTCTCCAGGAGTCTGTGCTAAGAGGATGAGAGACGTGCAGTGTACAGTTAAGACAAATTAGTACAAAGCAATAGTCACAAAGTACTGGGACACATCAGAGGCTTGAGAGGTCTTTAAGAAACTGAGAACTGCTGTAAAGCTTGGCATTAAATACCATAAGTTTAGGCTATGCTGTAAGAGAATAACTGTGAAAGTATCCACATGAGCAGCGATAATGCATTACAAATTGAATATTTTACTGTGCCCATTTTAAAATATTGATAGATTGGCCTAAACTCTGGATTGATTTTTTTTATTCCTGGGAAATGCTATTCAGAAGTAAGAGACATGAGTGAACAGTTTTAGTGGCACACTAGGCTGTGGTTTGTTATTGTCAAACAAAGTTGACTAATTGAATCTAGCCAAGCTGGAAATGAGACTCTGGCTCACTGTGATTGAGGGGAGAAGGGAGGAGTAACTTGCCCAGGAATTGAAACTTACAAAACTGCTCCTTGTTTAGTCTTTTTTTTATCTCAGTAATTTGACACTTTTGCAAGCTTCTTTCAGAAAATGCTTAGTACATCAGTAGAGACATTTGTAAAACTGTATGCATACCAGTCAATGACACACGAGCTGCAGACTCTCAAACTTGGCATTTTTTTTCAGGTGTTCATTCTAAGTGAATGGAACTCTAGTCTGACAGAAGATGGTAGGGCTATTTATTCTCGCATCTGTGCATTATGGGACATATTTAGCTTTCCAAAAGTACCACTATGTTTGCCCCCATGAGGCAGATGAGTAAAAAGAAAATAAAAAAGGGGAATGGGTACTTATTTTGCTGCAGGCAGCTTTGTGAGGTGCAGTAAATCATGGCACAATGTGTTTTTTTTCATCGTTTGCCTGTAGTCCTTTAAATGCTTTCAGAAAACGTCTCTTGGTCATTGAAAGAAGTATTGCTTTTATTGCCCGTTGTCCGGTTGTCTCTGTAGAGGCATGAGAACCAGGCACGTTTCTCTGGCAAATGTATGCTTCTAATAGAGAAACCTATTTGCTTCCCTGTAAAATTTCTGTTACTCTAGGTCCCTTGGCTTGATCTGGTAAGAAAAAACCTTTTGTTTTTTTGTTTCTTTGTATCGTGTTGTTTTGACCAGACTCCTCCCCCCCTTTTTTTTTTTTTTTTTTTTTTTATTACACTGCAGCACCTGCATTTTTTTTTAAAAATGAACAAGGAGAAAGTATGGGGGAACAGGGACACCTGTTTACTTTAGTATCCCTATTACACTGAAAATAACAGAGTTTTACTTGAGCATGCAGGTTATGTTCTGCATTATAAAAAAATACTACTGTTAGTTTTGGATTTTGATCTCCATTTTTCTGGTAATTTTGTGTTTTGTCAGCCAGTAGTATTAAACTTGGCAAAGCCTTACTGTGTGTAGGTAATCCAGATCCTATATCCCAGGTCAAAAGAATCCTTTCCTTATATTAATTTGCTCCTAGTATTTCTGACAAAGTACTCTGTATAGACTTTTTTTTAATCTGCCAACTTGTTACACATTTGACACTCATCTGGCATTTGCTGTCTGTCTAAAGGAAAATTCTCTAAATTCTGCTTGTCATATAAAAATGCATTTGACAACATCATAAAAATTCTGGGCTGGGCTGCATGTTTGGAATGTCCCCCAGATTTTCCTTTTTTAAACTGCCTTTCTGATCCCTTTCCAGTCTCTTCTGACCATCTGATACTTGCTTACTAGGGCATATAAAATATTGCTTTATTTATTTTTTTTTTTTTTTTTTTTAACAGCAGTTTCTATTCTAGCCTCAACAAAAATCTCGACCAGAGCTAGTCTTTCACTTAGCATGTCCCTATCCTTTTCTCTTTGCTTATACTCTGCTTATAGACTCTCTTTACTGCAGTCCGAACTTTTGTCTCATCCCACTCTGTTACCTTTAAACTAGTGCAGGCTGAAACTAGTGCAGGAAAGTTGTATTGCACCTATTTTGTTTAGAATTTGATTAAAATTTCTTAAGGTATGACTTTTATTTTGTAATGTAACTGATAGTAAAAGTTTTGTTTTTGGTTTATTGGGCTCTTCTAGTTTATTTGTGTATGATCAGAAGTGGTTGGTGGACTTGGTTGAGAACTGGTCACTACCTTCATAAAGCATGTTATGTATAATCTTGCTTGAACAGCCACAGAGTTTGGCGTTTGAGACTTTAGTTTTAACACTTTTTTTGTTGTAGTGCAGCTTTTGTAATTGCCAGGTATGTAGTTAAGCATGTCATTGGCTAAAGGGTTTGAGTTTGAATGCTGGGCATGTAGGATTTTGCAGAGTGCATTGGGAGATGAGGAATTCTGTGGGCTGTGTGGGGGAATGTATAGGAAGGGCACAGACAATGCTAATCTGAGATGAATGTTATGGGGACGAGGCCCAAAGTGGACAGGTAGTGATTTGCCAAGAGTCCTGTCAGGAGAGGACAGGGTGGGAGGGGTAAGAAAGTGGTGTTTGCTCCTGGAGGCAGAGGGGTAGAGGAAGATGATGGGAAATTGTATGAGGAGGAGTCATCAGTAAACAGTGGTTGATGGGGCTTCTAAGAAAGGTATAGGAGGGTGTACGGGATATGATGCAGCACAAGATGTATTATATGGCTGGGGCAATTGGGAAGGCGGCTGCTGGTAGTGTAACTAGTATGGGTGAAAAGCGGGATTTGGTGGATGAAAAAAGTAAAGATTCTGTACAAGACTGGAGGTAGGGTAAGTGAAACTAAGTCCTTGGCCTTAGTATGCGAATATCTGTCCTAGTAAAGGTAGTAGACATTTGGCATATACAGGCATTTCTTTCCTCCTTCAGGGCAGTTGAGGTGCCAGGCATGGCCAGCTAGTTTGTAGAGATGGCAAGAATAGGGTGCTGTCATTGTCAGACCCTCTGCCTGTATGAACTCTCTCTTGTTTGAAGGTGAGAATTGGGAGACTTGATTGTATGGTTTTGACTGGGGAGAATAGTTTTGTGGTGGTATTGATGGACACTTGGCAGATGTACAGTCTGAGATGAGCTCCATTTTTATTCTTTGAGTACTGGGCATGGGAGGATAAAGCCATGACTGACACGAGTGACCCAAGTTTGATTAGCAGTTCTGGCATCGGTTGGAGTTGGCAGTGCAGCTGTCTAATGCTGCTCCTGTACACTGTGGGGGGGCAGAACATAAGGGAGGAACAGATGTAGGTGACTGAGAGGCTGGTCAAGGAGATACTGGGCAGTGCAGAGGTTCTTCTGTTTGGCGAACAGGAAGCAGTAATGCAGTAGAGAACGTAGTCTGTACTGATATCTCTAAAATGGGTCACTGGTGAGGTGTTGAGACTTGGAGATGCTGCCTGTAAGTGTTTAGGGTCATGTCAGGAAATTTTTAAGGGTTTTATTAAGAGGATGCCTTATTCACATGTGTATGGCATTTTAGAGACCACTACCTTTGGTATCAAACAACTTTTAACTATATTCAGAAGTGTGTAGTAAGTTAATGACACTGCAGCCTGTTTAAGACTTGCTCTGCATTCCCAAATTAGTGACAAGTTTTGGCACTCTTGGTAGTGTAAATGGGCTTGGAAGATGCCCCATTTTAAAAGGAGGCACCTGATGATCCATTTGCAGGCTGCCAGTGTCCATTTTTAGAGACAAGTGCCAAACCATGTAGATTGTGTATGAGCACTGTATTAATTGGCCTGGGTCTGAATGGGTGTAAGAAATATCTTGTGGCACTTACTGCTCCCACCTCCTACATTTCCATCCCTGTCCTCTGGAGAGGGAAACCTCGTTTCAGATTGTGCACTTTGCTTGGCTGGTGCTACAGCATCCTAGGCTTGTTACTGAATTAATGATGTTGGTATAGCTCGCGATCAAAAAAAAAAACTACAGAGATCTGAATGGATAGTACAAGTACATGGGTTTATAAACCTACATTTCTGTATTTGCATTTTAAGAATGTTTTTGGTTTTATTGGGGTCCTGTTTTGGTTTTTGTGATTTTAGTATTGCAGTTCTCTCTGGAATGTTTTATTCCCTCAGGCTCGTGTTGAGTCACTGGAAGGTATTGCATCTGAAGATCAAGTAATTCTGCTGGCAGGAGTTCCACTGGAGGATGAAACAGTCATTGCACACTGTGGCCTAACTGAGCTGTTAACTTTAGATGTTGCTGCTCGTTTGGTTGGTGGTAAGTTCTTGTTAATCTCTAATAGGCTGTTTTTGTGTAGTAGGTGGCCATTTACTCTCTTTTTTTTCAGGAGCATGGCCATAGCAACTGATGCATACAAACCAGAGTAAGGTAGAATGCAAAAACTGGTGGAAAGCTTGTGTCTGCATCTGTTTGGCAGATGCATTGGCCTGGACTTTAGTTAAAAAAAAATACACAAGTCCTCTTATTTTGGTTCAGGCCATTTTGCCTTATAGGATCATAGGAGGTTACAAGTTGAAGTGCCTTAGAGCCTTTTTAAGCCTAGCCGTTCATGTCTGTTTTCCCAGTCAGTGTCCAAGAGCTAGAACGGCTTTGGTATATGCCTGTACTTACTAGTTTGACTTGGCTTTACGGTCGCAGATCTAACTTTGGGGAGGGGGGGTACCTTTTGTAGTGGTTAGCTGACTTCCTATGCTGTCATCACCACATTCAAATTGCTTCTGCTAGCACAAGCAATAAAAAATGCATTCTGCAGTAGGGCATAATTCTTAATATCTGGTTTTCTTCTGATGATATTTTTAGGTCTTTGTTTTTACATTTGGTGGGAACCATGTTTGTCTAAAATATGCAAGCTTCCAAAGTGTTCTGTGGGTGGTGGATCATGTACCAGGAGAGCAGTTTTGTTGGTGAGGAACATTGCCTCATACACTGTCTTTACCAATACTTCAATCTGGGCACTAGTAAGTTGGAGAAGAGAAATTTTGAGAGCGATTCTGACTTTTTTTCACTGGGTAGTAGAGGTTGAGCATGCCCAGGAGAAGTTTTGTTTGACTCCCTTCCCATGTAGTAGCCTTGCAAAAGAGCAGTGGATCAGGGAAGCTGGGCATGTGCCACACTTCTTCTGTGGTGTGCCTTTCCACCTTTTCCCCTTGTTCCCAGGTTCATAGAGAAAGCCAAGAGCTCAATACTGGCTTTGGCAAATTGTTTGGTATTACTGTGGCTGTGCCATCTGGAGAAGCTTCTTAAGAGGATTCTGAAGGGTCTTCGCATAACTCTTCCCTCTAGTAGGCCTCATCTAGATCTCCGTGGCTCCCCCTCCCTACGGGGCCTTCTAAATGGACTGTACCCATTGTTAATCTCTTGCAAAGAATTTCCTGATTGGAGTTATCACTTTTTTTTTTTTCTTTCTTTATGCAAACTGTTTCCATAACAGTTACCAAACAGCACTTGGCAATACAGTGTACTTTGATCGTATATGCACAGAGTAGTAGTAGTACACTTTATTAGCTACAACGGACCAGTCCTTTTTTATATGCAATTGACAGATTTCACTTTCTCCTTTTTTGATAGGGAGGGCTATACAAGGCCCAGCTTTGGAAAGCTAAATATTTAAGTACACTTCTGAGACATGCACACTTTTTTTAGTTGTGCACTGTTTTGTTTGTTTTGCACTTTGAACTAAGTCTTACTTTGTGTGCTTGTATTCTTGCTTGTTTGGTTCACTGATCTAGTGTCCCTGACTTTGCACATGACCTCTTGCATCTGCACTTAGTACAGAGTACAATGCCAAGATTATCTTCTGGTGTTTTGTGTATTGTGTTTTAGCTATATTGTTAAATAACCTTTTCTTCTCACTTAGGCAAAGTCCATGGCTCTTTGGCTCGTGCTGGTAAAGTGAGAGGTCAGACTCCTAAGGTAAGTAGATTGCCTTTTGCTCTATAGATAGTATTGGATTCAGTGTGATTTTTCTTTCAGCCTGCTGTTTTTTTTTTTCCTGGAGCAATGCTCTTATGAGCTAGCCAGAATTCTCAGTTTTGCTTTTAAGTGTTTACATAGCTGAAAGGTGAAGCTTTATAGTTACTGGTGTGAAGTGAATGTATATAGTTAACTCTGCCATTGTTGGTCCTGGAAAGCGTATGATACTATTCAGAACACATTAAGTTAATTTGCAGTTTAAATGTGTACCACTCGTAACATATTGCCTCTCTGTATATGAGGTTCTAATTAGTGGCTTAATTGCAAAGTGCTTTGGTCTGAACAAGTGGGCCACTTTCACTTTTGGGAGTGAAATGTAGGCTGTTACCATGTAATATTGCCAGTAGAGTAATTGTGGTGTAAATAGGACATTTGGTGAAGCGATACAGGAACGTGGATGTACAAGATTTGCTTAAGGGATTATATAGCCGGGGGGTGGGGGGTTGTGATGCTGACCTGTGTGCCTTTGTGTTTTCTCTCTCCAGGCAGCCTTTGCCACTTTAACTGTAAATGACCCTGGTCTATGATTTTTACATTGGTGGGAATATAAGGATCAAATAACAGAGACGTAGAAAAAATCAGTATGCCTCCCCTTTTTCTGTAACCATTAACCATTTGGAGATGAATGTACTTGTGGGGCAGATTGGAGCGCATTATTTCTTGTGTGACCTTACTGAAAGTCTAAAAGGAAATAGTTTACATGTTTCATGACTTCCATCAACTTGGATCTCTCGGGATCTGATGAGGGAGTACAATGCATTGGCTCAGAGCATGTATGTGTTTAGTAATATGAATGACATTCTGTTATTTCTGTGTAGAAATATGTACTGCCTTTACCAATGTAACTTTACAGCCTGGTTGAGCTTGAATTTGGTAATTGATCAGTGTCTTCTGGTAAAGCTAACTAATAAATTTTAAACTGGTCATAGTCAAACCTAGTGGTTGACAGTAATTTTGAATGGAGTTGCATCCAACTCTTGTTTAGCCCCAACAACATATGCATGCCTTTTAAAGAATAACTGTATAAAGTCAGATGCAGAAACAGTAATGTTACTAACTTCCTCTTAAAGGACAATATTGACTCGTACTACAGGTAAAATTGTCATCCAAGAAGTGAGTAAATGTTATAAGCTGATAATGTCAGATGCACTGATTTGTTTGAGAAGTAGAAAAAACAGTAGTGGAGATGCAGGTCAACTCTTTCAGTGTGAGGAAATCATCATGTGGTGATCCAGATACATAAGAAATTAAAAATGGAAGAAAAACAAATCAATGAAACAGTTTTGTGATGGTCATCCAGCTGGTAATCTTCTCATTTTGAGCTTGGCTAATGCTGGATGTGGCCTTCATTCCTGAAAAAGGAAAATGCATTATTCTGAGTGACTTGTCTGTTTTGTCATTCCACCTTTTACGTAAGGTGGTACAAAAAGATGCTTGTTTAAGTGCTCTGTAGTTTCATAAACCCAAATCGAATTAAGTAATTAAACTATGTATTCCTGTGTTTCTTGGTTGAGCACAAATGTAGCTTACAAAAAGTACCTTCATTTTCAGTACTGCCAGTAGTAATGTAATTCCAAGAAGTGAAATTGTTTTACAGCCTGCCCCATCTAGTGGTTCTGTGCTCTAAAAGTAAAGGCTGCAGCAGCATTGGTGCTGAAATGCTGCACTGAGCAAGAGAGAATGTAGTGCACGAGCAGTCTACCTCAAACACTGCTTCTGTAGAATAGTTACAATTCTATACCAAGACACAGATATCGATCTCTAAATAAAGTTCTGAACATGGGGTTTGGCAGTTAGCACAAGGGGACTAAAGCTATGTGCTTAGTCACTTCCTGTGCCAAGGGTACTGTGGTTTTGATTCTGTGCGACTTGGCACAAGTAAAGTAACTTGTGCTCCCTGGTTGACCCTTAAAAGGGACATTTTGTCCAGTTGGCTTGCCCAGTTAATGTAAGTGAAACCAATTGTAAACTGAAGTACGTAAAATAGTGCTGTGTATTCTCCCTAAATTGTCTTAGTACTTCTCTGATAAGTGGGTCTCCTCGTGACATAAATTTTCTAACCAGTTACTTGGAAGCTACCCCAGAACAAACCCGATAAAAAACTGTTTTGTAAGGCTTACTTGCGCATTTAATTTAGCAAATCTTGCTATCTCAGACAAATGCTGTTTGTGACAAAGGTTGCATTTGTTTTCTAAATACCCAAACCCGGACATATGGCTGTGGTTACTCAAAGTTAGTTGGTGTTGGCTTTTAAACTTGTACTGAAAGAATCGGCAGAAGCAGGTAGTAATATGTACTTTCGCACATGTTCAGCTTTAAGTTGTCAAGTCTGCACTGCTTCTGGTCTTTGCCTGCAAGCATAGCACTAAGCTTGACTAAGGTCCTATCATCTGCCCAGGTAACTGTTTCAGTTTGCTGCATCTGTCGACTGCAGCAGTTGAGAAACTTCCCTGCCTACCTCTTGCAGTAAGGTAACAAGTTGTAGTGGGAAGATATTTCCCCCTCTCCTCACAGTAGTTTGGAGATATTGCGCAGAACTGTTGATGTTGGCTGCAGTCACCCACTTAAGAGATCCAGCGCCTTAGTTTCCTATAACCTAGTAGAGTTTCCACAGTGACTAAATCTGGTGCTCACTTGAAGTTGCTGCTGTCAGCTACACTCCATTTGGAAAAGGGTGTGGATGCAGTTGTAAGGCTGAAGTAAATGCTTCTGCATGTACATGGAGATCTGTGAAAATGTTTACCGAAGGAATTTAAGTTTTTGTCAGAATCTAGGCTGAAAATCCATGTGCGTGCGCAGTGTACTTGATAGGAATGCAGTTAATTCTGAATAGTAAGTTGTGTGACCTACTTTGGAAATGCATAGAAAGCACTTTTGACTGGTAGATGAGTAAGAGTGTAGTTATGGTAAAAATGAAATTGTATTATGCCAAAGAGTAAGAGTGTAGTTATGGTAAAAATGAAATTGTATTATGCCAAAAGTTTTTTGGCTATAGAAGTTTTAGGGATGGACGTGAGAGGGGCATTTCTCTTTCCACTAGCCCTAGGCTAGGCTTCCTGCTGTTCTACTGCAATACCATCTATTTGTGGCGGACTGGAATGTATGTGTGGTCAGAAAAGCCTTTTACTTCGATCACCTCATAAGTAAAGGGATTGAATCCATAAAAAGGAATGTCTCTGTGTGTGTGTCTGTCTCTCTCCAAACATCTGCACCAACTAGAAAGGCCACAGAAATACCTCACAAAGAGAATCTATGGCCTGCAAAACCTGTCTTATGTAGGCAGGCTGAAATCACGATCACTCTACTCTGTAGTGTACAGATTGCTCAGAGGTGATCTCTGTCTTGCCTACAAGGAAATCTCAGACCCTGCCTTTAGAGATGCTCCATATCTGCAAGTCTTAACGCCTCTCATTACCCACTTGAAAGGCCTGAACCCAATATGCACCATCAACATAACCTGCTGGAGAGACAAGTTTGTCTTCCAGAGGCTGCCCCGTCTCTGGAATAGTCTTCCCATACGCTGACCCTCTTCAAGCTCAAGCTTGATGAATGGATGGGAAAAAAACACAAATTTGTCCCAGGTGTTCCACCTGTATCCCTCATTGACAGGGGTGACAGATTCTGACTGGTTTCTTTTTGGGGGGGGGTGAAACCTTGGCTAGGCTTGTAAGTGCCCTAGGGCCATTAGCCTAGTAACCTGCTATGATCCTATGACTGAGAGCCGTGCTATTCTGAGTTCCATAATTTAAAGGGTGTGTGGTAATGCACCACCATATAATTGCATTAAAAACATTCTTCCACATAACTACTGTTACGGAACTTAACTTTTGGTCAGCTTAGCTTTACGCAGGGAATGTTTTTAATGGATGGGGGACTGAAACTCTGTTTGCAGTAGTGAGGATATGTTGAGGGTCCCAGAAGGGAAGCATAGAAGAAATTTAGTATTTATTTTATGTGGCGATTTGAATTCAGTTGTAGGTACTCTGAATTTTTATGCGTTATTCTCCGGGGTACAATGACTTGGCCAGGCTGCCTTCTATCACATCCAGTAACACTTTCTAAAGTTGCAGGATCTGAATTAAAGGTGAAAATGCAACTGTGACACTGCTTCCCTCTTCTCTGTTAAGAGAAATGGGTAGTGAAAAAGTTAATAGGAAAGATGGAGTCTTCAGAAGCTATGTCATTGGCCCACTTTTGAATGGAAAGATGTGGGGGGCTTGCCTCCCTGCAGAAAGCTCCGTCATATTTTTTTCCTTAAAAACTGCATGAGTTACTGATGTATTTGGGTGCATATGCTTATTGGTTTGTATTTACTTATTTCATAAGTTTTTTATGTTGAAATGTTAAAGCGCATTTGTTTAGAGGTCATGCTTTTTGGAATAGCCAGTAGACCTGCTCTAGTTAAGCCTTGCATGAACTTTAGTCTGCAGTTTTGGAAGGTTCCCTGTTGTAATTCTGGCACAAGTGCAAAACCCCAGAAGGTGGGGCATATACAGAAGAACTGTGAATTTTAAACCTTGCAGCTCCCTTTCTTTTTTTCTTTTCTTTTATTTTTCCTTTCTCTCTACTTCAGCAAAATGCTGATGGCCGTAAATTTAATCTCATCAGCTCATTCTGCTGGTACAGAGAGGTCATTTGGCAAAGCCACCCTCTTTCTAAACCAAAAATTAAAATTTGCAGTTTTTCAGCTGCTTTTACTGTCTACCTCTCAACTGTATAGATTTGTTGCAGACTGTCCAGACTCCATCATTTTTGGTCTGTTTCTCATAAAATTGTGTTTTTTCTGGCAAATCTTTAGTAAGTCATTAAGGGTTAAAGTTTGAAAATAAGACATTTGAGTTTCCGACTGCAAACCCTTCCTAAAATTAATGCTAATGCAAAGCCTATTCTATCAATTTTTCTAAGATTGTAAGAACAATATTTAAAAGTCCCTATTTTTGGGCCTTTGTCCCCCCCCCCCCATATTGTTTATGGCTTTGCCCAGGTATTTTGCTCTAAGAGGTTGAGTGGTATGTTTAATGTATTTGTGTTTAATCCTGCTTTATTTCTTTTTGTTTTTCAGCTTAAGTATTCAGTTGCATTTATTTTGTTAGTAGCCAGATTAAAATGCAACTGTTCTAAGCCTTTTGGTTTAAGCAGTCTGGCTTCAGGCCGGTTTAAGCAGTCTGGCTTCAGGCCAGTTAATGTAAAATAACTGTAAAATAAGGTGGTTTGTGGTCTACCCCCTTGTGGGAGGAGAGGATAGCTTCTGCCCTTCTGAGCTGGGAATTACTAGTTGAAGGCTTATTGTGCCTACTTATTTGAACTCTTGAAATTGGTGCACTTTGTTTGCTAGTTTGCTGTAGCATAGACTCCATTCAACTTTTTTCGTGCGACTTTAACACTAAACCAGGCCATCTTTTGAGAGGGTTCTCTTGTAACCTAGTGGTGGGAGTGTGCAGTTAACTCCTCTGATTGGAGGTTGCTGGATCAGGGCTGAGTTTTGATCTTTTTATTGGCTAATTTTGTTTAGATTATTTTGTGCTTGTTTGCTACATAGCACTGCATTTGCGCATCGCTCACTGCAGTGCAGCAGTGGGCGCTGTTGGGGGTCATAGATGTGCACACTTTTGCCTGCAAATTTTCCCTTGGTGCTCCATCGGGGAGTTGTCGTGGTTGTCCCTTACTGACAGGTGATACATTCACTGACGCTCCTGAGGTACACTGACGCTCCTGAGGTACCAACACAGATCTACCAAGTAGCCCTTCATATTTTTGTCCACTTCTTCTGTCCTGTACTTTACCTGTTCGTTCCTGTCCTCCCTGTTTTCTGACCACATCAACTTGCCTAGAATTATGGATGGACAGTTTCCCATAGTTTCTCCAGCCAGCTTGGTTATGAGGCAATTGCTGCCTCAGTATGCCCATGTACACTGGCAGCCCAGTTCTAGTCTTCATTATGTGAAAGATGCATCTATATCAAGAGTCTAGAATCCAGGCACTCGCTCACCAGTCAAGTCCATCTGATACTAGGCATGTTGTCAGTATTCACACCACCTCTCTTGCACCTAAAAAAAACAGATAAACCTACATATGTAGAAGTCCTTGCAAGAAGCTTGCCTAAACATAAAGACCTCCCAAACACAAGCACACGGCACATACATTGTGTTTATGTTCTGCAGAGGATGTAGTATCACATGCCTGTGTATCACCAGTCAAGACCCTAAGGCATAATACACACACACAAAAAAAACTGTCATAGGTGACTCAGTTGTGAGATGCAGATAACTCTCACCATGTTGCATAAGAAAAAGGTCGCTGTGAGGTGCCACAGTTTGCCACATCTCACACACATCTCTCAACAACAGACACCTCTCAACGACAGGCACTGTTATGACTGCATCATGGTCCATGTTGTGAATGACTTGAGACGTACCTCACTGGACTGTGAGAGACATGACTGACCTCTTGGATTGTATCTCTGGCAGTATGTCCCTAGCTTTAAGCAGCATTTTACCTTCACCTAGGATGAGACCTCAGTACAAGCAATAATTGGCTTAGTTTCTGGTGTCAAAGGGGATCCAGTATGTGTCAGCCTGGGGTTAGATGGTCGACAGACCCCTATGCTTTGCCAGCGATGGTTTTCATCAGTCACCCATGGGATTTCGGTTACTGGCTAAGGCTCTTGCCATTCCCATAGTGCCTTTTTTAGGCAGTGTCACAAGAAGAAAAGTTCCTGGTGTAGAAATACTGTCTAAACATAACTTCAAGGTTATGTTGCTAAACCATAGAAGTCTTAAACAAAAAAACTGCACTCGCTGGAAGCAATCCTCACACTGGAAGATGCTAACATTTGTGCAGTCAATGAGGCCTGGTTTTAAGGCTATGGAGAACACCCCAGCTATACCGGGTTACATTTCCTTCTACACATTCAGACCACAAACTGAAGGTGTGAAAACTAAAGGAGGTGATTTAATAAATTTTCATTAAATAAAAAGCACCTTTAGATTAAACAGCACGATTCAAGTGTGATTGAGTGTAGGTAAGACCCTTCTTCAGGTCCTTGCCAGCTGTAGGACCCACTTCATAAATCAGGACATCAAGTCAGCCTACTTGGATCTACTTGAGTCAGTCGGGATACAACCAAACACCCTGGTTTTGGGTGACCTTTAGTTACTTGCCAATAGACTTGGTTAAATTTGTGTTCTAACTCGCTCGCCCAAAGGGTTCCTGGACTTGGCTAGCTGTTCCAGGGTATTGAAGCTGACTGACGCACACCCACAAGGGGCTCATACATCCTGGACCTGGTGCTCATCAACATGGGGGGGGGACTCTGCACCACCCCAAGTGTGACCATCCCTGGTGAGATCTGACCACTGATTTAGTTTCTTGCTAGAAATAGTTGTAACAAGACCCCCCCCCCCCTCCCAATAGTAACAACTAGACTAAACTTCTCCAAAGCCATTTACAACCTCTCACCTGATGGCATAAATAGCTTCATAGCTCCTCCCTTCACTGATGGGACAGACATGTGCTGAGTTGTACACCAGTGATTTATTCAAGCACCTGTACAGTGGTATTGAGACTGTCATATCTGATGGAACCAAAGAATATCTTGAAAAACAACTGTCTGGACAGTTGCCATTAATAGACTATATAATAGGAGAAATTGCTGTCTAAAGGGTAGGAAGGAATGGTCTCAAAACTGGAAACACTCCCTCAACTTAAACAAGCAAATATGACTCTCAGTGAAGTCCTCCAAAGTTAACTAGGAATCCAAATTAGCTTCCCTAACTAAGGCTCACCACAAGGTGTTCTTTGCCAAGGCCTTTGACACACACTCCCACTCGGGCATCATTGATGAACTCGCCCAGGTGGGTTGCAGACTGGCTCACTGATAGAACTCCTATGATCAAAATAGAGTACTCCAGCAGACTACGCAGGGATTGGTTCTTGGACCTCTACTGTTTGGACTGTACTTCTCCAAAGTGCAGGCTAAAACTAAAGGACTGTGGTGGCAAACTGGGAGTGATCATGACCCCTAGCGATGTCCACATCCTGCAAGGTCTTATGCAGACTGGTTCCGAAGTCATGGCTTTAAACTTAATGCAAAAAAAAAATGCATCATCCCCTTCGGCAAGGGTGAAGCTCCTGCGAACTACCACATAAATAGCAATATCCCAAGTACACAGTCAGTGGTAAGAGAGCTGGGCACACAGGTTTGACAGCAACCTTAACTTCGATCACAATGTTTCCACAGTGAGGACATTTTGTATTGCTCATCTCATAAGGGCATTGCCTCCAGAAAGAGGTCACAATCCCCCTGTACTCTTCCCTGATCAGGTTAGTAATAGAGTACAAAGCTCCATTTGGTATGTTCTTTCCCAAATACCTGCAGCAATTGGAGAGGCCACAAAGGTGCCTAACAAAGAAAATTCAGGGTCTTTAAGATCTGTCTTATGTGGCAGACTGAAGTCACTATCCTTTTATTTTCATACAGACCGCTTGGAGAGGACCTATCCCTTGTGTATAGTGCAGTCTGACCCAGCTTTAATGGAAATGCACATTTGCAAATCAAATGGCACATGGGTCACTCTGACGTTAACCTGGCATGTGACATCAGCAGAACTTGCTGGAGAGAGAGCCTTCTCAGAGGTTGGCCCCATATTTGAAACAAGCTTCCTAGTCATGTTGACATTGGCCCTATTTAAGCGCAGTTTAGACATTTGGCTGGGTAACCAGAAATTCACCGTGTGTGTTCCACCAGTGTCCCTCTTAGACAGGGGTAATGGGTGCTGATTTTGGTGTCTACTTGAACCAGGCACCCTTGGAAAAGCGGGTTGAGCTTTGCTGGCTTGCAAGGGCCCTGGGGCTGTTGGTCTAGTAACCTCCCATGATCCTAGGACTGCTTTTTATTTTTACAAAATCAAGTTTGATAACTGTGACTGTGAAGTCATCCTAAGGTGTATGCTTTGCATAAAAGTTAGTGGATCCTACGTTGTCAGGAAAATGTATATGATGGCTTGAATTTTCCTGAGCTCTAATGTGCCTGCTTTCTTGCTGGTGCTAGTGGCAAGACTCCATGTGAATGATTCTTTGATGCATCAGAAATGCCTGTACACTGTCCAAGGAGTGCTAGTACTGTTTGCACTAGGTTACCATTGACCAGTTCCATAAAAGGAAATTTTTGGTTTGTGGTCCACTATGTCTTTAAAACCATTTAGGCATGACCTTTGGCAACACGTAAACCTCGAACAAATAATTAACGTGACTGAAATTTGGTGCCATGTGGCTCATCTTTAAAATCAAAGGCTAGTAAGATGCTAGGCTACTGAGCAGGTGTGTGTGTGTGTGTGTGTGTGTGTGTGTGGGGGGGGGGCTGACAGTAACCTTGCAGTTATCCAAGTAAGTTGTGTGTGTTAGTGCATTGTCACAGATGACTTTATGATGCTTTTAAGCAACTAGTGTAGCAGTCCGTCATACCAAGCATTCAGTTGCGAACTTCGTTTAAAAAACTTTTGTAATTGTGTGGATTATGGTGGTCATGAGCACCTCTTTATGGGAAGGATTAGAATTTGGTCTTTGTGCTCTACAGCTTTAATACCATACATTTAAAAAAAAAAAAGCTCGGTAAGTAGAGTATGAAATTTTAAATGTCATGGAGAAGACTTGTGTAAGTAAAATTAGTATAAAATGTTCTAATAGATGGTCCATATGGCTTAGGATACTGCAGTTATGTCCTTGCCTGGGATTCTGGGATATGACCACCTACCATCTTTCATATCTTTAGGATACCTCTAGTCGAGCTGTATAAGAGGCGAGTTGGGCAGTAACTGCTTCAGAACTCATGATCCATGAAGGCTATATCCCTGAACAGAAAAATGCTAGACAGTTTATGCACATGTTGGGTATATATTAAGGTAATTGGGAGAGAGCTGCTAATGCAGCAGTGGTGTAATAGATAATTTACTGTTTTATGTAGCCATACTAAGTTTAGATAATTGCTGTAGCTTAAGCGCATACGAGGTGGAGGAGGGAACCGAAGTTTCTAGGAGTCATTAAAAAAGGGACTTCTTTCCCGGGTTTGATCAAGCCTTGCAAAGACCAGTCTAATAAATAAAATATGTACAGAGGATGGTGTTTCTGCCCCCTGAATACTTCAAGAACCTACCCTTCTGCAAAAATCCACAGGTGAAACCAAAGTGCTGATAGAATGGGCTTTAACCTTGCACAGACATGGCTTCTTACAGTAAGAGTAGTAGATGAGAATTCCATTTGGGAGTTGTTTGCTTTGACATGAGTTGTCCTGTTTCCTTTACTATATAGGAAAGCAACAGCTGATTGGTTTACTTTTCTCCCATGTAATGTCCGAGATGCCTTTGGACATGCAAATTTATGTAGGATTCTTTTTCCTTCCAGTGTTTAGACTGGAAAGCGACCTGGAAGGTTAATAGTTTGTCTTAAAGTAAAGTCTGAAATAGGTTTGAAAGGAGGATTTGTTCTCAAACTCGCTCCTTATGGAAAATGAGGTAGGGTTTTAAGTGTTTGTAACTGATTACTGTTGGACATGTCAAAGTTTTCCATGTTAAAGTCTAATCGGCTTAATGTGCTGTTTCAAATGGAAGAAACGTCAACTTCCAGGAACAAATGTTGGATCCCAAGGAGAAGCCACGGGGTGAAATGAGTAAAACCCTATTCAAAAACTGCTGGACTTTTGAGCACAGGTAAGAAAGGGAGAGGGGTCTAAGGGCAGCCAAGCAGAAATGGCTGAAAGTTAAATAGTCTTGCAAGAGAGAGGCTTGAGGCAAATGTGACTTGGTTCTTAAAGCTACATGTGTGATTTTTCTAGCAGCGGGGTGCTTTTTTCCTTCACCTCCTTTAACCTGATAGAAAAAACAAAGGTGCTTAAAAGGTATCCAGACTTTATTCTAGGGAGTTCAGTATTTTCAGGCTTCAGGCTTGGGTGTATCAAACCCCTGTCTTGTGAGTTAAATCCAGTCTGCAGAAACTTGTGGCAGTAGCCCTTGTCCAGTTTTAGAAGAGGAGTTGCTGCTGTCTGGGCAAAAATGGAGTCGCCATTGCAGTCTTTGTAAAAATTCTGGGTCTTTTGAAGAACCCTGGCTGTAAATGGAAAGGCGTACTGAAATATCCCTACCCATGGGAATGAGAAAGCATCTGTCTTTCGGGCCTGCTAAAGTTCTGTTTTAAAGAAGTCTTGCAATCTGTTTTGAAAGGAGACTATCTATTTGAGGTGTTCCCCACAGTCTGATCAATTCTTGGAATACTCCGGGTATAATTTCCATTCCTAAGGGTCTGTCTTTGTTCTGCTCAGCTTATCTGCTACAAGAGTATATGAAACCTGCTATCTCCTGGGCAGTCATAGCGAGTCTGCAAAGGACTAAAGATTTAAGGCATTAACTGCCAACATCTGGAATTCATGTACTCGTCTGCCTTTAGACAAATGGTCTGAGGCATCAGTTGTGGCAGACTGACTGATGAATGCACCAGTTTTCTCAGTCCAGGTCTCCCCTTCTCCCCAAAGTGAACTTCCATTCTGACAAATACTAGAACTGAAAAGGTAAGGGATGATGCAGAGTTAAGACTGCTGTCTGGTACCATTGAATTCCTTTTATGAAGTCTGCCTCTGGGAATCCTGGGGCTCCATA
Source organism: Protopterus annectens (assembly GCF_019279795.1). Lineage (NCBI taxonomy): Eukaryota > Metazoa > Chordata > Ceratodontiformes > Protopteridae > Protopterus > Protopterus annectens. Next base: position 409,551,914 of record NC_056738.1, on the reverse strand, counting down.
TAAACCAAGAAAATCAAAATCTTTCTTCTCTAGAAGACATCCCATGATTGTCTGGGAGTAGTCCAGGAAGGTTTCCTTCTACTGTTCTTTGTCCATTGGAGAAAAAGGCTCTTTGGAGTGCATTCAGAAGACATTCTAGAAAACAATGCTGATTGGGAGCAGACAAGAGATTCTGCAAGTTCAGTTGAAATGTCAGACTGAACTGTGGTTTCATGACCCATATCAGGGAGTCTTGATAACTGGTAAATGTGCATACAAGTGTAGCACCATTGTCCAAAAATGGAAATATGCAAATTACCTGAAACCCACAGGAGCCAGGTACCATGTAACACTCTCTCACCTTGACACAGTGGATAAACAAAAGATTATCAGAAAACTGTTGTGGGTCTGACTTGGAAACTCTTAAATGGCCCATATTCCTTTTCAAGTTAGGAATATGACTGCCCTCCAAGGTCCATTGTTAACCATGAAGTTGAGAGTTTGGTTTTAAGAATAACATTTTTGAGTTTTGGAATCTTTAGCAAAATGAGTGTTCTGAGATGGGTTTTGAAGCTCCCTCTTTTTCTTTGGTACCAAAAAAATCCTTGACTAAAATTTTGTCCATATGAACAAAGGCACAAGTTCCATCAGTCATTTTGCTAACATTTGTGAATCCCCTGAAAGGGGTTAAGGGGTTCCCTTTGCCATTTTTCCCATGTTGATTTAGTTTTAGAACCCACTCATCTAAAATATGATGTCACTGCAGAAAATGGAAGAGAGTTGAAGGCTTGCCAGGGTGAGAATAGAGGGATTTTTTGGACCTTTATGTTTTCCCTCCCTCCCAAGCTGCCTCCTTGATATTGCTCTGAAATTTTGCTTGCTAAAACTTTGAGACTGCTTATCCCACACCCCCCAAAAAATATGGTCTTGAAAATGGAGGGGAAGCTTTTACTGAATCTTGAAATGGAGGGTTGAATGGGAGAGGGAAAGGAGTTGATGCTTTTAAAGACCCTAACAGATGGTCCAAATAATGATCTTTGTCAGGGGAGAATTCAAAATCAGCTTTACTACTGTTTGGCTTTGAGAACATAATCAAGGAAATCATCTGAACTAAACCAGTAACAGCAGCTAAAACCTCGGTAAAATCACTTTTTAAGATTGTTCTGTTATCTGATAAATGGATGCAATTTAACCCCACAAGTAGGTAAGTAGCTGCTTCTTTTGAGAACCCAACACGAGCTTGGCATTTAAAAATTCTGAAAGCTGTGGTTTCAGAAGAATGACCCCCCCCCACCCCCCAAACTACCAGATCTATAGAAAGCTGTCCCATCCTTGTAAGAGTAAATGGGGGTTGGCATTCAAGATAAACCACTAGAATCTTATTTGGGGTTTGAGAGCAATTTTGTTTTGAGGTATTTACCCTGCCCTGCTTTGGGGGCAGGGGGCTTAACTGCCCAGTGTAATGCAAGCTGTGAAAAACGTCCTTAGAAGCAGAAAAGAGGAAGAGCTGCAGTTGAGGAAACTGCTGTTGTAACTGATCTAAATACCATTGTTGGATATAGATTTCACTTTCCCACTGAAATCTTTCTTGATGTCTGAAAAAATGTATGTATATCTTTTTGAGAGATCTGAAGAACCCCAGTCTAAGGACAATTAACTGAAGAATTGCACTCAAACCCCCACCCCCCAATACACACACTGATTTGACAGGGAGTCATGGTCAGTGTGTGGAAAAAAATTCTCCTGTTAGGAGGCTTCAGAAAATAGTCACTTATCCCAGTAAATCTTCCCTGTTCATAGTAATTTATTGCTCTTGACAACATCACTAGCCTTGGAATCTGAGCTTACCCAGCTAAGCAGTATAGCTTCACCTGATTCCCCCCCCCCCCCAAACCTGATGAGTGGTTCTCCCTTGCTTGGTGAAGGTAACCTTGCAGCCACAGTGGATATGCTAATCTCCCTGTCCCTGGTCCTCTGAGCAAAAGAGTGGTCCCAGGAACCAGTTTTGGTCTGTCTCCCAATGGCTGAAGGCAGTGATGGAGATGGCCAAAGACACCCCCCCCCCCCAAACCAACTTTCTTGTGGTCTGAAATCCAGAACTGCAAGGGCAGTTGGTTCTTGTCCTAACCTGGAGGAAGGTTGTTTTCCAAGTGGAGTGGGTGTATAAACCTTATGACAGGAAAGTAGTTATGAGGTAAACTTTGTACATCATTTACCAAAAGCACAATATACTGCCTCACAAACACTGTCTACATTAAAAGGCGGATAATTGAAGAAGTTCTTTCAAAAACTTGTTTTCAGTAGCATGACAAGTCGCACAGAAATAAATGTTCACAGAACTTTTTTTCAGAAAATTTTAAAGTAGCTATAGTGCTTTTTATTTATTTTATTTACTTATTTTATTTACTTATTTACTTACTTGCGTGCTTGCCTGGCTTTTGAAGGGATCACTAGCTGACTCTTCATGGAGCCCTTAGTGGATAAGCTGTTTTGGCAAGGAAGCTCTGACGCTTTGGGTGCTAAAGCTTTGAAAGCTGGCTGCTCTAATCTTGGACAAATATACAGGCCCATATAGTTTGGGCTGCTGCAGCAGTGCTTTAAATACTGTATTTTGTAGTAGGTTTTGTAGGGGCAAACTGTGTTGGGCTCTTGTGATTTATGGCAGATATGGCATGGATCAGTAGTATGTTGTATCTTGAAAGAGGCGATCGTTAAGTGAGGAGTGCATTGTACAGTGTGAATGACAGCAGATTATGATCAAATATTTTTACTGAATTAATGTTTTACTGTTGTAGTAATAACTACTTGTAGTTTCCTGTTGAGGCCCTTGGCCAGCTTGAATACCAGAGATTTATTGCCCTCATCCAGGCCCAGCAGACATAAGGGTATAAGGGTAATAAGACTGCACCAACCTCCCCGCCCCCCTTGCCATGGGAGTTTGACACAGCACAGTTTTGAGTACATCTGTTGACCTAGAAGCCAAGTTGGGGGAATTCATAGGTATTGTCAGAATTTCTTTTGGATGTCAATGGCGAAGACTGCTTACTTGGGGTGTGGAGGGGGGAAATTCCTCATTTGGACTTCCACGCTTGTTCTTCCTTTCCAACATGTGCTTTAAGACCAATGGAGTGTGGGGCGAAGTCAATTTAAAGTGAATCTGTCATGCTTTTTATAAGGGAACACCAGCTAAGCATCTTTTGACAAGGTGTCAGCCTATTGGTGTATGATAGTCCACGCATGCTCCTAATTGTTGAAGGGAAGAGATGTGTTCACAGTTCCTTCTGGGGGCAGTTCATGTGACTAAGACTTCTGAAACCCTTCGATGTCCATGCTGTCTGCCTCCTCACTGTCTGCTTGAGCTGAAGTACTTTGTGTTGGATGGGTCCAGGGTCACTTTGCAGATTCAGGCTTCTGACTCCTATGCCATCACTACAGATGGGGATGATGGCATCCCCATATCTAAGTGGAATCCTCTGCAGACTGTGTACTGACTGTGCTGCCCTCCAACTATCTGGGCCAGTGTCAACTCACTATGATTTAATGTAACACTGCTTCACCTAACTCCAACCAGTTCTGGGTTTTAAGCCATTTTAGACCACCTTGTCAAGTTAGCAGAGGATGTCCTGGATTTTGAGATCCAGATATTTGAGGCCTGGCAGGACCCTAACCCAGGAACATCTGCCAAAAGGAAGAAGGCGCTTGCCCCAGGAGTCTACAGATTCTTATGTAGATAAGTTGGCCTATGTGGACCACAATTTCCTCTGTTGTATGCCAACTCTGAATCAAATGAAAGCCTTGCCATGGCCTCACCACCTTTGGATTTGTTTGGGTGGGAGCCCTTCAAATGGAAGACTCTGGATTACCCTCTATGTAAAAGCAAGACTTTCTTTGGTTTCCTGAGCATAAACCTCTGTTCTCCCAGTTCTAGAGGTTGTGAATGATATAGAAGACGGTTCCCTGCAGCCTGACTCCCATCCCCTTGTCCCCATGAACCAGACAGTTTTTTTTATGGGGTCCTGGACTCTTGTAAATGCCCTTACTAGCTGTGGCAGGTTCTAAGGTGGCTTCCTTGGGAACCAAGGGAGTCAAATGCAGTGCCTAGGAACCCCATGCCTAACCCAGGACATATCTGTCAAGTGTCTACATTTCTACTGCCCTTGCCACGAGAGCCTTAACTTGACTGTTCCATCTTAAGTCATGGAATTCCCCCCCCCCCCCTCCAGTTTTTTTCATCTGGTCCAGGAAAGTTACGACCTGTACAGAAAACTGCTGGAACTTTGCAACGCTTGTTCTTGGGTTCTAAAACATTTTTTACATTGTGGCTTTCATGCTTTGAAAGCATCAAGCAGGGCAGCTGCTTCAGGGTCTGACATCAGGAAAACATGCTTTAAGAGTGCAGTTTCTCATGATGATGATATCTCAAATACTGGATGCTCCACATGTTTGGACCCAAGGCTTAAGCTATATATAAAGAGGACTGGGCAACAGCCCTACAAATTGTAAAGGGCTTTCTGCAGGTACAGCCCCTACCTTTCCTGTCTCACAACCTAGGTAAATGTCCAGAAGGCCCAGGGGAACAAAAATGGTGGTGGCGAGCTGAGCAAGGATCAGACCCAGGAGTCCACCAGGGAGTGGGTATGACTTAGCAGAGCACTTCTCTGTTTTCCCCTCATCCCCTTATGTGTAGACACGACCACTGGCCATCATGCAGAGCTCTGAGGCTGCCCCCCCCCTTCTAAACAGGTTACAAATCGTAACCCAGGATAGTTGGGTCCTTTTAATACACATGGAACAAATTGCAATGCGCTTCTCTCGCGGAGGCCCATATTTAATTCCTTCTGTTCAGAGATGGCAGTTCAAGTAAGTTTTCACCAGGAACAAGGGCTCCTTACAACCATTTCCTCATAAAAAGAACTAGGTTCCAAGGTACTGCTCAAGCTTTCCTATTGCCACGAAAGTAAGGAACCTACAAATCAACTCTAGACCTTTCTAACAGGCTTTTGGTCGTACCAGAGTTGGAGGCTTATTCAAAAGCCCCTACCCATGTTTTCCTCACACTTTGATCATCTTGGATCTAAAACATGCCTCCCTGCATGTACCCACAACAAAGCAACACAGGAGGCATCTCTGATTAGGAGATTTGAGAACCATGTTAAATTTGATTTGACCTCTTGTTTACTGTTCCCAGAGTGGTCTGGCTCCAGCAGTTTTCCTTTTTTCTTGTAGGTGCGCAGATATACCCTTAACCTAGACTAGTCTGATACAAACCAGTTCTGTGAAGGAGCTGAAAGCTTCATATCTGACCTACTTTATTTTCAAACATGAGATTCACCCTAAACTTGGTCTAGCCTGACGCCCACAAACAGGCTGACTGCTTTTTATGCCCAGTAGGGATTTTAGAAACGCCGAAGAATCTTTTTTCACCAGGAAAAGATTTTGCTTTTTCTAACAGTGTTTCAGAACACTACCCTGGCAAGAAGTGTTGGCAGCTTGAGAAATCCTGATAGTACTGGGTTACATGGTTTCCTGCATTCTAATGGTTCCTCAAGAATGTGTGGTGTCCGTACAGAGACCATTTAAATTTCAAGAAAAGGTTTCTCCCTTGCGTAGACAAAACTATGTTGTGGCTAGAAGCTTGCTCCAAATCAAAGGAGTTCCTGTCGTATCTTTCAGCAGGGAGCTAAGTGATTACTTCATATGCTTTGGACTTGTGTTTTTGTGGTGCACATGGCATTCAAACGTGTGGAAACGAGGAATGTGGTATATAAACTGAGAGAACTCAACCTTGCCAATCTGCTTCAGACCTCCACAAGTAAATACTGAAAGTGTTAATCTTCAGGAAAATGGGATGTGCAAGAAGTAAACTACTTTCCCCTTTAGAAAACCAGGAGATAAAATGTAGGAGCTAAAATGTTGAGGTCCCCAGACAACAGGGCTTGGAGGACAGAAGCCTTCTACTTCCAACTGACAATTTTTTATTCTTGTTTACTTTTGCTCTCATCCCTGTTCCCCATTGATTTGTAAAGATAGGGAGGAAAAGAGGATCTTTATCTTAATTGCACCCTTCTTGCCAATGCAACATTGTTTCCCTCTGCACAACAGGTGCATGCAAGAACCGTGGTTACTACTGCAGTAAGATCTCTTGACCCAGAACAAAGGAGCAAAAATCAACCCCAGTTTGTTAGCATAATGAGTAATGTGATCCTTAACACTCAGGGCTAGCTGTTTAGACAAGGGTGTCCTAGTCTTCAAAAGAGGCCAGATGATCCGGTACTAGAAATTTTATACACTTTTTTAAAGCTAGCCCAAGTGCCAGTAAACTCTACTAGCTAATGACTCTTGGTTTTGACGGCTTTGGTAGACCTTTTCACCAAAAGTCTCTTCTCTAATCTTCATGTCTTTGCCATCTCCGCTTGCCTGACACTGCAGTCCCTTTTTCTTCTCCTGTGGGACCCCAATTTTATATTTGAGAATCTCACTTTGCATGATCCCTGGCCACTTCTACAGACATCAGAGCCTTGGAAAACTTCTGATTTAGCCATCATTTCTAGTAGGAAAGCATGAAAATCTAATTCACAGGCATTACTGTGCAAAGAACTCTTCCCTAGGTTTTGCTTGGTCTCACTGAGAACTAACCCCATCTCCATGCACAAGGGGTACTCTTCCCCCCCCCCCCCATTCCACAGGGAACAGAACCTTACATGCCCTAGGTGTGTGTAGACTGCTCTAGTTTAGTTTTGTTTGAGAGAGAAATTCATAAGCAACTTTGAACTTCAATCCTAACAAATTGGGCAGACCAGTTAGTAAACAGTCTAAGTGGATCTCCTTTTTGCTTTAAACCCTGTGGTAAAAAGGACCCAATCATATTAGAAGTCCATTCCACCAAGACCACTGCTACTTATAGGGGGTGACCACTCAAGATATTCTGGAGTCTGTCAACTGGTCTTCCGTAAAAAAAACTTTTTTAAAGCCCTACAACTTCTGCCTCTGGAGTCGTAGCTGGATTCGCTTATGGAGTCCAGCAAGGGACTCTTATCCTCTGCTGCCTTTTCAGCCACGATTCCTGTAGTGATGTTCATCGTGTTTCATTGTTGCAGTCATGACTGTGTGGTTCTCCCCTGCCGGCAGGCAGTCCTTGGTCGGCCAAAATCCCAAAGTCTGGGTCCGGCGTCGGCTGTTCAGCCATGCTCCCTGACGTCAGTGCGCCAGGAGTACAAAGCTGACAGCCGACGCCATGTTCTCAAGTCTTTCTTGCCGTTCAGTGATAGTTGGCAAGTGCCGGTCGGCTGACTCCTGACCGTTTTTTCTGAAACTTCAGTCCGAAGACTTTCTTCTCCTACTCAAAGCTAAGTACCCCGATGGGGAAACTTTTTTTTTTTTTCTTGCTCCAGTCCGATGTCAGAAAAAGTTAATTGTATTTCATGTGGGAAGCAAATACCTCAAGGATTTCATTCTTACTGTATTCATTGCTTTGGCCCTGACCACGACGTAGCTAGTTGTCGGTTTTATGCTAGATTCAATCAACGTACAATTAAACAAAGGTACGATTTTGCATTTCATTACTTTGGTAGGCGTTTTAATTACAAAATGTCGGATACGGTTCTGGCTACCGGAGTTCACAAACTACGCAAGGACAAAGACAGGCCTCCGAGGTCCAAATCAGACTATATCGTTCAAGCAGAGTCAGGTTCGGCTGTCGTCAGTGAGGCACTTGTCATCGGCCATTTCGGAACCGATGGCTGAAACTGACTCCCACGAGGAGCCAACTAGGCCTTTGAATATTTCTGTTGCAGGACCTTCGGACAATGCTCCTTCGGATGGGTCTGGAGCCGCTGTGCAGGTACCGGCTTCCGAAGGGGTTTTCAGGCCTACTCAGCTTTTAATAAAGGCAAGGCCAAAGGCAAAGACTCCTTCCAAATCAAAGACTGCAACACAGGCCTCTTCTGATCCGGCTCCCAAGTCACAGAAACGGTTACTTAAAATGGTGGAGGACTTACTATGATTAGGGGTTCACATCCCCCTTCAGATAAAGGCCAAGGCAGGAAGTTTATTATGACTCCTCTGATAAGGCTTCTGTTTCTTCAGTTTCTTCTGACCAGGAATATTCTTTCCCTCCTTATGAGGATTCTGATGAATCCATTCCTTCAGCTTCTCCCCCTGAGGACTTCTCTTTTGGGGAAACTTTGCATGAAATGAGGGAAAATTTCACTGGGAAGGACAGGAGTATTCTGAATCTAAGAAAAGACTAAGGGATTTTCTTCTTCTCCAACATAGACCCCTGGCTATTCCTCCTATTTTGGATATTGTGGATGATGCTTTTTCGGAGGCTAACTTAACCCCTGACGCTCTTTTTTTTTTTTTTTTTTTTTTTTTTTTTTTTCCTCCAGCTTCTGTTAAGCCTGATAGATATTACAGGGTTCCTGATTCCCACCAGGTTTTTATACAAGAACCCTACTGCTGACCCTGAAACCATTTCTCAGGGTCCTAAGGGAGTTGAGACCGCTTCTGCTAAAAACCCCATTCCCACTGAGAAGGATTCCAGATCTTTAGAAAGATGGGGCAAAAAAGTGTACACTTCTGCTGCTTTATCTATTAGGGCTTTAAACTGTCAAGTTTCATATGCTGAAATACCAGCAATTTCTCCTGTCTGTTTTAAAACAAAAGCTAACTTCCATTTCCGCCTGTGCAGATAAGGAATTACATGACTTCATGCATGCCACTGAACAAGTTGGGAAGCATGGTTTACACTGTGGATTTGATGCCTTGGAGGCTTCTTGTAGGGCTGCTGCCTCTGGCAAATTAATTAGAAGGCATGCATGGTTAAAGGAACAAAATTTGCCAGATCAAGTAAAAGCTAAATTATTGGACGCTCCTGTTAAGCATAATGTTTTGTTTGGATCTAAAGCTGAAGAGGTGATTTAAAAAGATGGAGGACAAGGCAAAATCCATGCAAACGGTTAAAGATTTCTTACAAGTACAGCCACCCAGATTTAGTAGGAATTGGCCTGCTAAAAATTGGTCCTTTCCCAATTCAGACAGGCCCGGAGAGGGGTAGATACAGACGCTCCCGAGGAAGGCATCAAACACAAGCCTCTTATAGACCAAGACCGTGGACTGCTTTCACCCCTAGGGGAGGAGAGGATAGGTCGCAAGCTCATAGGAAACAGACTCAATGACTCCCTCTGTTGGGCTGCAGGAACTTCTTGCCTGGAAGCCCCTCGGAGGAAAACTTTCTCTTTTTCACCAAAATTGGACTCCTATAACCCAAGACAAGTGGGTTCTGGATGTGGTTTCAAGAGATTACAAATTCCATTTTCATACCCTACTATGGCCAGATCTTCCAAAACATCAATGGACAGAGGCCTTAAACCAGGTGGAAGCTCTCTTGGCTATGAAAGCCATAGAACTAGTTCCACTTTCAGAGATGGGACAAGGTTTTTACTCTAGGCTTTTTCTAGTCCCCAGGAAGCAAAATTCATGGAGACCCATTCTGGATCGGTCAGTCTTGAACACTTTTCGAGAGATACCAAAATTCAATATGCTTACTCTACAGCAGCTACTTCCAATGCTGCCCAAAAATGCGTGGATGGTAACTTTGGATTTAAAGGAGGCATATTTACACATTCTGATCAGGCAGGACTGCGGAAAATACCTTGGGTTCAAGGCCGGATTGAGGCACTTTCAATTCTCTGCGCTGCCCTTTGAATTGTCTACTGTGCCCAGGGTCTTCACCAAATGCCTGGCTCCAGTAGTAGCTTATTGCAGACTCAAGGGAATTCAAATTCACCCTTATCTGGGCGACTTGTCTTATTCAGGCAGACAGCAAGGATGTCTTCTACAGTTTTGTTCAGAATCTTCTCAAGTTCCTGGGATTCACTGTAAACATAAAGTCAAATTTGACACCCTCACAACAGATGATTTTTCTGGGCGCTTCTCTAAACACAACAACCCAGATGGCATACGAAAAAGTTACAGCTGGCTTCAACTTTCAAAACCTTGGCAACTTTAAGTCCGCTATCTGCAAGGAGATTTCTGCAGGCTTTGGGTTACATGGCCTCCTGCATCCTTCTCGTACCATATGCAAGGCTACATATGAGGAAAATACAGTGGTACCGAAAAAGTGTATGGTCTCAGCATTGCCACAGTTTAGACATCCTGATCTCCGTCCTGCCTTGTCTTCAAAAGGAATTCCTTTGGTGGTCCAAGGCATGTACTCTAAACAAAGGAAAACCCTTCTGTCTGCCTCCTGCCACTCGGATACTAACCACGGATGCCTCAGATTATGCATGGGTAGCCCATTTTCAGGGCAACTGTCTGCAGGGCTTTTGGACAAAGGATCAAAAGCATCTGCATATCAATTTAAAGGAAATGTTAGCCATTCAGAAAGCTCTGTTGGCCTTCAGGAATCTTCTACAACCAGGACCACTACTGATACGGACAGAACACCACAGTTATGTGGTACATAAACAAGCAAGGGGGATCTCACTTCTACCCCCTTTGCAGACTAGCCATGGATCTGTGGAACTCTGCTCTAGCTTGCAATCTGGACCTTCAAGCTCCGTTTCTACCAGGAAAGCAAAACTTCCTGGCAGTCTGAGCAGAAACCTTTCGGACCCACACAAGTGGATGCTGGACACCGAAATATTCAAGATAACAGCAGTCTGGGGATGTCCTCACATAGACCTCTTTGCATCCCACCTCAATCATCAACTACAGATTTTTTGCACCAGGACTTTCCACGAACAAGCTTGGAAAGTGTGGATGCACTATCATTCAGTTGGAGAAACCTCTCTGGATATGCCTTTCCGCCTCTTCCTCTTCTTCCACGGGTATTACTAAAGATCAAACAAGACAAGCCCAAGATGATAATCTTGCTGGCCCCAAATTGGCCTCGACAGTTTTGGTACCCAACTCTGAAAAACCTTTGTCTGGAGCCCCCTTGGGTTTTACCACAGACTCCGAACCTTCTGTCCCAACACCAGGGTCAGGTTCTACACCCCCATGTCGGAACTCTCAGCCTGGCGGCCTGGTTAATCCAGGGTCTTTGATTCATTCTCTCCTACCCAAGCAGGTTATGGATGTCATTTTAGAAGCCAGACGTCCTAGCACTAGAAAATCTTATGCCGGAAAATGGAAAATTATTTTGTTCCTGGATGCAGGCTCAGGATTCTGATCCTCTTCTTCCTAACATTCCTTTGATTTTACTTTACCTGACAGACCTCTTACATAAGGGTCTCTCTTTCTCTTCCATTAAGATGCATGCCTCTGCTATTTCTGCTCATTATAATACAGACCCTCCAATCTTTTCCCACCAGCTCATGAGACAGTTTCTCAGAGGAGCTAAGAACTTTAGGCCCCCTAAATCTCCTCCCTTTCCTGCTTGGGATCTCAACTATGTTTTGGAAAAGCTCACCTTGCCTCCTTTTGAGCCTGCTGCCACTTATGACTTCAAGTTTTTATCTTGGAAAACAGCCATCCTGTTAGCTCTGACCTCTGCCAGGAGAGTTTCAGAGTTGCAAGCTCTTAGGCTGTGGAACCTTATATTATTTTTCATCAAGACAGGGTGTCTTTAAGGACTAATCCTACTTTCATGGCCAAGGTGGTTTCCAAAGTGGCTTTAAATCAAACTATTCACTTGCCAACTTTTTTCCCCACTCCTCAAAATAAAGGGGAAAGGATCTTGCATTCCTTGGATGTACACAGACAACTACGTTTTTACCTGGACAGAACCAAGGACATCAGGAAATCAGAGCAGTTGTTTCTTATGCTTCAAGTTCCCAAGGTAAAGCCATTTCAAAACTGACCATTTCTAAATGGATTGCTCATGGAATCAGATTTTGCTATTCACACCATGGAAAGCAAATCCCAGGGAGTATAAGGACTCATTCCACCAGAGCTGCTGCCACTTCCGCTGCCTTCCTCAGGAGGAGTTCCTGCCAAAGACATTTTGGAAGCTGCAACTTCGAGTTCAGTGCATACTTTTTCAAAAGCACTACAATCTACCTCTCTACTCTTAAGTCTAGGGCAGGCTTTGCTTCTGCAGTCTTGCAGGGCCTTTTAGCCGCCCCTTCTTTGACCACCTCCCTTTCATTCTGCTTTGGGATTCTACCCTACAGTCATGACCAACAGTGAAACACGATGAACATAGTACAGTTGTGTACACTTACCTTAAATGTTGATGTTAGAGTGTCTTCACTGTTGCAGTCTGGGTTTCCCTCCCTCCTGTCCCCTCTTGTTTTTACTTTTGTGTGGTTCCTTTTTTCACCATTCTTCTGAGGTGTATTTGCAAAGGGTATGGGACCTTATTCATTTTGGGACTCCTGACATCTGGGGCAAGAAAAAACTGGAGAACATGGCATCTGCTGTCAGCTTTGTACTCCTGGCGCACTGATGGGGAGCATGGCTGAACAGCCGACGCCGGACCCAGACTTTGGGATTCTGGCCGACCGAGGACTGCCTGCCGGCAGGGGAGAACCCTACAGTCATGACTGCAACAGTGAAGACACTCTTAACATCTACATTTATGGTAAGTGTACACAACTATACTTTAGGGATCCACCCAAAATAGTTTTTACTGTATTTGTGGAACGCTATGAACATACTACAGATGTCTACTTGCTATAAATTTAGATGTTGCTGTCTTGGAAGTAGCCTTTCCCTTCTTCCTTCCACGTTGTCATGGCTGTGGGCTGGTGTGAGCTCTGTTCTTCAGGTCCCCTCCCCAATTAGGTACCCCCTTCAGGTCCATCTCTAACAGTACTGGTGAAATTATGGGTGGGTTGTTCTCTTTGCTTGGCACTAGTGGGGCTCCAGGCCTCTTGAGGGCAAGAAAGGTCTGAGAAAATGGTAACTGCTAACCCTTGTACCTCCACATCCATCCATTTGGAGTGGCTAGCATCTTCCATGTTTGAAGGAGAATAAATCTCTGGTATTCTGGCTACCCAATAGGATTTCTGCCTGTAGAATGCCAAGTAGCTACTACTGCAACAGAGAACCTTCTAACATCTACATTTGTTGTTTCAAGTCTTTATTCTTTCAGAATTGTGTTTTTGTGGGGGTAAAGGTTGCAACATTGTCTACACTGTGTAATATTTTAGTGAGTATCTGAAATATCCATTTAGAATTTGGAGTGGAAGCTGAAGTGTTTGTATACGTACATGAATATAACTGTATTCTGTCTTTGGAAAGAGAAAGCCACAAAGAAGGTAATAGTGTTGATGCACAAAATTAATACTTTTCACATTGAATACTGTATTAAATGCTGCTATTGTCTAATGGAGATATTTTTCTTTGTGCTTAAAGACGGGGGGGGGTATTTCAATTCAAGAGCGTGTTAAAATTAGGTAGTATTTTATTGTGTCCAGGCTTCTTCCTCCAAATTCCTTTTCCCCCTCCCCCTGGTGATTTAGAGTGGTAACCACTTATGCTTTTTTTCTAGGTTGCAAAACAGGAGAAGAAGAAAAAGAAGACTGGCCGTGCAAAGAGACGCATGCAGTACAATCGTCGTTTGTTAATGTTGTGCCAGGATTTGGCAAGAAGAAGGGACCGAATGCTAATTCCTAAATGAGAGAATGTGTTAAATAAATGTATAAGCTAAACATAACCACTGTAGTGTTTGGTTTTTAATTTTCAGTCTTAACGGATTGTAGGTGTTTTCACTTCAGCTACTTTAACTTTTGGGAACTTGTGGTTTTCGTTTTGATAAGTACGTTTGTGGCAGCTATACTGTTTAGCTGAGACAGAAATGTGTGATGCCAGGGCTTTCATATTTTAAATATAAAGTGAGTGCACAGTTTGCATGCGGGTTAGTTGGAAATGTGGAATTATTTTGTAGCGTGAAGTGTGCCCTGAGTCTGTTTCCTGACCGTTTAAACTGAGTATGTATTTTTTATGCAGCAAGAGAATGCATTTGTATGCATATACACTTGTCATTGCTTTCAAGGGTGGGAAAGGCCCATTAAGGGGCAAAAAAAAAAAACTAAACCCACTTTGAGACAATTCAAATTTCTGTGGTGTATTGAACAAGAGTGTAAGGGTATATTAATATTCCACATTCTCCGTGATCTTAGCCATATTTTGGACTTCTAAGATGGCTGCACAGTGATAAACTGCTTATTTTCAGCTTTCCTGTTGTGAAGCCAGAAAACTGAGAATTTAAAATACTCTAGCCAGTCAAATTAAACTATAAAAATCAGGTTGAAGTGAAGAAAAGGTGGGTGGGGTATGAGACTTACGAATGTCGACAGGCAGTTGAGTGTTCAACCCAGCTGTGGTGTGGTCCCCCCCACCCCCCCTCCTGGGGATCCGACATTTTTGGGTGTAGAGTAGAGGAAATAATTCTGACAGAAGGTAGAGAGACTTTCCCAGTGAAACCTTTTCCAGTATTCCAAAGGAAGCTTGAAGAAATAAAAGCACATCTGTCTGGAAGAATCTGGAGTATTTTAGATTTGTGCTAGTCAGTTTTTTGGATATGGAGATGCAGGAAGATCAGCAACCCTGAAATTAGTGACTAGACTATAAAGCATCCATTACCTTTCTGAAATACGACTTTTATTAAACTTGTGGGTGGACTGTAAAACATATACTCCACTCTGACATATTTAATGTTTAGAAAGACGCAAATAAAGTAATTTGCATAAAACATTTCATGATATACACTGCATATTGCATAGTAAAGCAGTTTTGTTTAGTATGGGTCTTTCACTATCAGCTTGTGTTTTTTAAAACTGAGTTTCCTGTACCTTTTAAGAAATTTAAGCTGTACAGTATGAGAGGCTAGACAGAAGCAAGACTTGTTAATGTGCCGTGATCTTATGCTGCTGTGGTGGGTAGTGGTGGATTGATTTCTACTATATGTAGAATTTGTTTCTCTTTTTTTACAAGGTTGGATGTCTAGGATAAAAGCCCTTGGCATGAGCTGTAAACAAGAATGAGGAAAGCCATGAAAAATGTTAAGCCCCTTGCAGCTGTGAAAATAGTATTGGATTGTCGTCGTCGTCGTGTCCCCCCCAGCAAATGTTCACAGGAGTAGAGATATTTCTTTACCTGCACCAGATGGCTGGTATCCGTTCAGTCATGTTTAAATGTGTAGACTTGGAGAACACTTTAACTCATTACAGCTGTTTCTCCAGTAACCCCCTGACTCCTCTAGGCTTCAAATATTGCTTGTTCATATTTGCATTCATTCCAAAACCGTGCTACATACAGTGGATATGAAAAGTTTACACACCCCTGTTAAAATACTAGGTTTTTATGGTATAAAAAGAGAACACTAAGTCACCTTTTCCCACCTTTTAATGTAACCTGAAACGTGTACAGTTCAATTGAAAAACCTCTATTATGGGGAAAAATAAAAGTACAATAAGCTGGTTGCATAAGTGTGCACACCCTTAAACTAATACTTTGTTGAAGCGCCTTTTAATTAATTATAGCATTCAGTAGTCTTGGGTACACACCAGACCATAAATTAGAGATCCCGATTAACCCAAAATACAGTTCAGCTGTCCTAGTAGGATTTTCCTGACATTTACTCAGTTGCCTGTCACAGCAAAAGCCTTGGTTCGCAGGGAACTTGCAAAGCATTAAAGGTTTCTCGTTGAATAGCATCAGTCAGGAGAAGGATACAAAAAAATTCCACAGCATTGGATATACCATGGAACACAGTGAAGACTGTCATCAAAAAGTGGAGAAAATATGGGACTGCAGTGATGTTGCAATAAACTGGACATCCCTGCAAAATTGATGAAAAGACAAGCTGAAAATGGTCAGGGAGGCTGCCAAGAGACCTATAGCAACACTGAAGGAGCTGCAGGAATTTCTGGCACATACTGGTTGTGTACTACATGTGACAATCTCCCATACTCTCCATATGTCTGGGCTGTGGGGGTAGGGTTGCAAGACTGAAGCCTTTTCTTGCACAGAAACATCCAGGCCCGGCCAAAATTTGCAAAACAATACATAGTCTCCCAAACGCATGTAGGAAAATGTGTTCTGGTCTGATGAGACCAAGGTTGAGCATTTGGCCACAATTACAAAAGGTATGGTGCAAAAACAGAACTTTTCATCACCAGAAGAACACCGTCTCCGTGGTGAAGCATGGTGGCAGTATCCTGCTTTTGGAGTTGCTTTTCAGTTGGAACTGAGGTTTTAGTCGAGATGGAACTATAAACAGTTCCAAATACCAGTCACTTTTGGCCCAAAACCTTCAGGCGTCTGCTAGAAAGATGAAGAGGAATTTCACCTTTCAACATGTCGGTGACCACAAGTATACATCAAATCGGCAAAAGAATGGCTTCACCAGAAGAAAATTAAATTTTTGGAATGGCCCAGCCCAGAGCCCAGATCTAAATCCAATAGAAAATCTGTGGGGTGACCTGGAGATGGCTGTGCACAAGAGCTGCCCTCGCAATCTGACAGATTTGGAGTGCTTTTGCAAGGAAGAGTGGGCAAGTATTGCCAAGTCAACATGTGCCATGCTGATAGACTCCTACCGAAGAAGACAATGCTGTAGTTAAATCAAAAGGTGCTTTTAGTTTAAGGCTGTGCACACCAATGCAACCCGCTTACTGTGTTTAATTTTATTTGTATTTTTTCCCCAACAATAATCCCCCCCCCCCCCCCAATTGAATTGTACAGGTTATAGGTCAAATTAAAGGTGGGAAAAGTTTTGAAATTTTATTGTCTTTTTTATATTACAAAAACCTGGCATTTTAACAGGGGTCTGTAAACTGTTTTTATATCCACTGTACAAGATATTGGAAGATTTCATCTTAAAGCATACGTGATGGCAAGCACAATTGTATTTGTTTGATCTCTTGTTTAATGCAGCTGCAAAGATATTGAATATTTGAATACTGTTGTAATTTTCATATTTCTCTAAATCTCAACATCTGGGTAACATGGACAGGTCTGCCTAGCCTCACATGAAAGCTCACCCCTGTATGAACAAAATTCTGCTGGCAATGTGTCTTGCTTGAATGATTGAGAGAGAGAGAAACTGTCTATGCAACCTTTATAGATTTATTTTCACTGACTTTATTTTTGGCTTATAAAATCGAGTTTAAGGCATCAAACTGAATACCACTGATGTAAAGATTAATTCATCCTGAATAGCTTTGTCATTTTACAACTTACGGTTCCAGAGATGTGAATATTTCAACTGTAAGGTGATAGCTTAATTTTTTCCAAAGGCTCAAGCCACGCCCACTGGAAGTTAATGGTACGCACTCCAGAGCTGTACTGGTGTGAATGAGCTGCTGTATGTGTAGCATGGTTGGAATCTATACAAATAATGACCAATATTAGGATATGTAGGGCACTGTGCAACCCCCCCCCCCATGGCTAAAAGTTGATGTGCTTCTGGAAGCATATGGGCAGCTGTTCAGTTGTGGGAGGGGAACAAAGGGAGACACAAACCAGTGTAAGCAGTCTGTAACATGTACTTCAGCATGGGAACCCATAATTTTAGGTTATGTAATGCCCGTTGGTGTAGCTGTCAATTTTGTGGCATGTATTACTGGTTATGTAATGCCCGTTGGTGCAGCTGTCAATTTGTTGCATGTGTTAATATCTGGAGGGTTAAACGCAGTTTTGCTTGAGGATGTACAGTTTAATAAGTGATGGGGGGGGGGGGTGTTGAAAATGCAGCCAGTGTGTATTTTTTAGGGTTTTCATTAATTTGGTCTTAAATTGTGACCTAGGCCCAAGTGGAGATTAACTGTATAAAAGATTAGCCTGACAAATGGTCTATGCATGTAAAATATTATAACTACACTGTCCGTATCTTGGAATGTAAGTGGCCTTACAGGTATAGACAAAAGAATCTTAAATGGAGGATGCAAATAGGAATGCTGCAGGAAATTCATTTAAAATTGAGCATGTGAATTTGATAAGGATTTCGGAATGGATATTCATTGTAATGTCTGACCAATGGTAAGGGGTAATGTTGTTTGGTAGAAGGGCTGTGACAGTGATAGATGGTGGTAGAGCTTTGTAGTTATAAGGGGTTATTGTCAAGAAAAAGAGCATTACATTGGCATGTATAATACCAGAAACTGCTGTTATGGATTTTTTTTTAAGAAAATTCGGTTTTCAATGGGGCACATTACTTGTAGGTGGAGACTGGAATAGTGAGGATGTATTTGGGAGACCTTAGAAGGGGAAAATATAACAAGGGTAGGTTTCTGTAGACATTTATGCAGATATTTGGTATTGAAGATATGATCTCAGTAGTAGGAGACCTTATACACACACAAAGTACAATAACTGTGATAGACTAAAGAGAAATTGTATTTCACAGGAACATGTGCATTTGACAGCTTTGATAAGTACCCATTAAATATTTTGGATCACATACCAATAAAAAGTAAGGTAATTGTGGGGTAATGAAAGTAAAGACATTGGAGCTTTTTCATGTACATGTAATATAAGGGAATGGATAGTGGAAATTCAGGAGTTAGAAAAGTGTAGAAGGTAAATCTCTCTGAACAAGGAGGCACAACTGCAGAGTGCTGAAGAGAAATTTATGGAGTATTGGGATAATATAGAAAGATGGTTGGCGAGCAAGTTTTTATAACTTAAGTGCACAAACTTGGGCACAAACTGGAAAAGGGCGCTGCCAGAGTCTTAAGAAAAATAACCACAGATCCAGTAGAGTTTAGATATTTCAGAAATGTAAAATCTGCGTAAAACAGAGGAATGTGGAAATAAAACACAAATGGAAATATTTATGGTAGACTTGATTTTATGCTAAGGTTAGTGGTAGATGAGGATCGACAGCTAATAGTTGCATCACTGTTTGTTTAAATCTGTCTTAACCAGTGTGTGGAAGAGTCTCCAGGAACAGGTAGTATTCGTGTGGATGTTGGAAGGGAAGAGACTAAAACATCAACAGTATTTTTTAAAGGGGGGGGCTCGTGAAGACCCATCAAATCCAGCCACATAGACCTGTTTGTTAACTGTATATCTATACTAGGTAACATGGCAAATGTAGTGCTGAAACTGATATGGATCAATGTGGTTTCTCGTGGGGTTGCAAACATTTGACAACACTAATAGAATAATGATCCAGAAGGGAACAAAATGTAAGAAAATGCAGCTGTTGTGTTTTGATGCAGAGAAGGCTGTGATTTTGAGTAGGGCAGTGACTGCATTTGCAGTTCCAGATACACTAAGGCTGATTAGAAGGATGTATGAAGGGTTGGAGGCAACAACTTGAGGTTAGAGGAGTCAAGTTGTTTCAACAAAAGAATAATGCAGGGATGTCCTCTTCCCTTTTTATTAGTCAATATTTGGGGCCATTGGCAAAGAAAATAAGACTCAAGAATATAATTGGCATGGAACTCTACAGTTGCCATTTGGTACCTGATAAGTCTAGAAAAGGACATTGTAGTGTTGCACATTTTGAGACTTCTAAAAATTCTTCTCAGGATATAAACATTAATGAAAATTTATCCCTGTAGTCTTGGTTTTATTTCCCCATACATGAATGAATACCCATATTTATGGAGATACAGAAAAATATCTGTTTAGGAGTATGGATTAAAAAGGCTTGTGTTGTGACTGCTAAGGATATGTGGCAAGGACTAAAGATAATACAAAAACTAAAAAAAGTTATTCTGGATAGTAACTCTCAAATAGTGAAGATTTGAGTTTTGTATGCAGATTAGCCATATTTTATCAACCACAAGAAAAGTTGTGGACTGTAATAGTTGAAATTTATCTGGGAGGGGAAGAGGGCAAGAGTTGAGTTGGACAAGTTGATTCTTTCAGTAGATCAAGGTGGCTTAGGATTACCTGATTTGAAGGCATATTTTAGAGCTACACAGCTAAAGCTCATATGCGTAATATAAGTGGAATGTTACAATTCAAAGTTGAAAGGGATTATGATGGAAGTGTTTTTTTTTTTTTTTTTTTTTATGTAGATCCTAGAGGAGAATAACTACATGATTTAATATGCTAATCAAGGACAAGATATTTTACCAGTGGGGGTGACTGTAAATTGAAGTACAAAATTTTGGCAAGAGAGGACTGGAATTTACTGGAGAAAATTGGCAAAGGAACCAAGGTATTGGGAGCAAATAATCAGGGAATGGTAATGGAATGAGATGAGGTAAAAAAAATCTTTGGAGTAGGGGGCCGGAACCTGAATGGCCAACTGAAAGCAGCAGAACTTTAGAGCTCCATAAACCTAGTAAAATTAACCGGGGGAAATTTTAATCTCTTTAAAGAAATAATAAACAACTTAATCTAATTAGTAATGTTGGTGGACTTGCATTAAAATTTTCCTGTCTGAAAATTTGGAGATTTCAGATTCTGAAAACTAGCAACTCAAGGAATTCTCACTCT
This sequence comes from Protopterus annectens, assembly GCF_019279795.1. Lineage (NCBI taxonomy): Eukaryota > Metazoa > Chordata > Ceratodontiformes > Protopteridae > Protopterus > Protopterus annectens. The sequence continues at coordinate 409,531,589 of NC_056738.1, read as the reverse complement.
GCAGCTTTAAGAAGGGAATTGCAAATGATGACAACCCCCTTAAGGGATTTTCTTTGAACATGGATGACTTTAAAGAAAACTTAGAATCTTAAAATGAACTGCCAAAAACAGACATACTTTCAAGGGACTGCTACATCAGTCAAAAATATTACACAGACCTCTCTAAATGACATTGAAGGGAGACTTAAGAAGCACAAAGACTATCTTAAGCAAAATACCTGGCTGCTGGAACAAAGTAGATGACTTGGAAAATAGAGAAAGGGGAAATAAGGTTACCCGATAAGGACATTATTTCCTTTAACACCTCGGCTACCTAATTAGACTTAAAAGGTGTATCCTTTGGTATTGAGAGAGCGCACAGCACTCTGGGGAAATCTGTTTCTACATCAGCAAATACTCCTAGATCAATGGTTATAAAATATGTTTCGTATTTGGACAAAATTGATTTTAAGATCTGCCTGGAGGAAAGCACCTTTAAAATATAATCAGAACTTAAGGTTTGACCATGATTATTCCACCAGAGTAGTAGAACAAAGGAAAAAGTGTGACCAATGATAAAATTACTAAAGCAAAACAATATCAAAGCGCAGCTTGCCTTTCCAGCTAAGATAAAAAGTCTGTATGACAACGAGATGAGAACCTTTAATGATTTAGAAGAAGCTTCATTATTAAAAATAATGTGATTTCTATCACAGAAGATATGGAATGGATACTCCCATCTCTTAAAAGAAACAAGTGCTTGGACTGATAAGAAAAAACAAGAGACTGATTCCGAAACGGTTGCAAAAAAACTGTTTATACTAATCTCTTCAAGAATTAACTGTGATATGAACTGTAATTGGAAACTAGTTAAAATGAGTGCATTTTTGCACATCTACTTAAAACAAAAAGATATACAATTA
>NC_056738.1:409435687-409518187 GCF_019279795.1 Protopterus annectens | reverse complement strand
TTTAGCTTTAGAAAAATTAAAAGTAAACTCTTTAGGCATGTCTCCCAAATATCTACACAACTTATCGACAAGAATCAAAATACAAGCCAAAGCTAATAACATTAATATTCATCATGAAATGAAAGAAAGTATCAGATATAGGAGATATTCTTGATGCATTCAGATATCACTACATGGAGCACTTAAAAAAAGAGAACTTTATCAACCAACTAAACTTAGATAATTCTATCAATATTAAAGATACCAGAAGTAAAATCAGATTTACAAAAGCCTATATCCCATAAGGAAATAAAGAAGGTAAGACTAATATAGCACCGGGAATAGACTGGTATCACCATGGAATTATATAAACTTTTCCCTCCAACGATAATCTGCCTTCTCCATAAAACATTAATAGAAGTTCAATCAAATGCAATAATACCACACACTTGGAAATACTCTTTTATCCTCTTTTATAATCTGAGTAATTAAATACCAAATGTATGTACCTCATATAGGCCCATATCATTACTAAATAATGATTACAAGATATTCATGTCAATTTTAGCTAATAGAATCAAGATACCATTATCTAAAACAATAAATATACAATAGACACAACATCAAAAGGATACTTACTCTTGTAGATTATGTAAATGGAGAAATGGAGACATAGGTTTGGATATAGAAAAAGCCTTTGACTCTCTAAATTGGGATTATCTGTTTAGAATACTAACACTATTTGACTTCCCCCTTGTTTCATTCACTTGTTAAAAATATATGTAAACAATTTAGCCTATGTTAAATTAGACCCATTCACGTCGGAATTTATATAACAAAGGGCACTAAACAAGGCTGTCCTCTGTCGCCTATTCTTTTTGCTTTAGCCATTGAAGTATTTGCAAAAACAATACGCAATAATCTAAAAATAGAAGGGGTAGATGTATATAATCAATATAATTCTAAAATAATGCTTTTTACTGATGACTTATTGTTAACTTTAATTCTTAAGAGTCCTTAGAGGAGTTGGATGTAGTGATTGAGAAATTTTATTTGACTTCAGGTTTTCACTTTAATAGATCAAAATCTAAATTTTTATTCTTAAATAAAACCGCACAGGTTAAAGAAAACCATATTCTAGGGAGATAAGAATGTACTCAAAAGTGCTTAGGAATAGTGTTATGTAAAGATCTAAATGAGATATCGGTAAATTACAACAACATTAATACAATGAAAATGTGTGTTGATGGAATAAAATACTATTAACTTTTGAAGACCGACTACAATTAATAAAAATGATTTTACTACCCAAGATTTTGTATGTGGCTGTAGCTATTCAGTTACTTCCTGAAAGATGGTTTTCAAAGAAATATATTCATCTTTATTAAAATTCTTATGGTTTCCTAAGAGAAGTAGGATTGCCTTAATCCATTATATTAGACCATGAAAGCTAGGAGGATTAAACTTTCCAGATATAGAAACGTATATAAAGGCATCCATTTCCAAAACTGTTAGACTGGATAAATTACCAATTGGAAGGAATTGCTAACTTATCATCAATGAACGAGTTTACTCTTAAACAAGTTGCCAATATTAGATAAAGCTAATAAACTTTGGTACCTACTAAGTATCTGCATGCAATACAATATAGCAAAACCTACTAAAACACACTTGATTAATTACTACATTAATTAATTTAGTAAACTTATAAATGCTAATATGGACTTAAAGCTTTGGATTGACCTTTTAGTACCTTTCACCATAGCAAGGGACTATCCCTATAAATTATATAGAGAAATAATCACTTCTTGGGAGCAAAATAAAATTTTCTTTTGGTTACAGTGCAATAAAGAATTAAAGGTTTTAGACATACAAGAGAAAAACAACTTATAAAAATCCAATCACAAGATTGGATGATTCTTCAAAGCATTCTGATGTACACCCAAGATTTATGTAAAATAAACAATTCTTCTTGTAAAGCTATACTGAAACTCATTAATCACTTATGTGGAACTATATATCGTGATAAAGAAAACCGTATATCCTTGTATAAAGAACTAATAAACTATAAAACAACTCCTAAAGCTTCTTATTGGCAATATATTTCAAAAGGTCATTTACTACAACTAAATGAAGAAACCAAAGTAAAAATTTTGCTATTGGTTAAATACGCTTCCCATACGCTATTGGAAAAATCTTTAATTGGAAATATATACACAGAGCTTTTTTAACCCAGATAAAAGTTCAGTTCCTCCACAAATGGAATATGTTGGAGATGTGAATAGACACATGGAACAGATTGGAATCATTTTTTATGATTGTACTAAATTAACCTATATTGGAATGGAATTAATACATTTTTACAAGCTTTGTTTAATGATTCCTTTATCTTATCTAAAGCATTTATCCTTTTGAATGTGAATGAAGGTCCGCATCTGAACAAAACAAATATGTACCTCTTATGGACAATACTTGCAATTTCAAGGAAATGTATAACCAGTAGATGCAAGTAAAACATACCAACTTTGGAAGATTTTACACTCTACTGAAGAGCTCAATTTTGATGGAAATGAAAGTTAAGGATTTTTCCAAGGCCACTGTTCAATAATCCATGGGGGAAAAGTTTTTTCATTGATGCCTTACATCAATGTACCGATCTTCTCTGATGAACAGATTGTTATATCCATTTATTAATTGTTTACAACTAAAACTATTATTGATGTCAAGCTGGTGTACATATTGTGTATAGTTATTCAAAATGTCATTATAAAATGTTATGAAATTATATATCATTTGAAAATCTTTTGAATGAAAAAAAAATCTTGGGATTGCAGGCGAAGACTGCCTTCCCTAAAAAGGATTAATATCGAGTACAGGCAAAGAGCACGTGATAGGGGGATCTTAAGTCAAGTTCTTGTAGAATTTATAGCTTCCTCTTCAAAAGAGGATATTTACTGTATATAAAAATATTGCACAAAAGCTAGAAGAGTCAAAACTGAGGAGGTTAGAAAATATTGGGAAGAGAGACTTGGGGGGGGGGTATTACAAGGAAGATGTGTGCAGTTCCCAAGTATGCAACAAAGTCCAGAATATTTACAATTTTTTTGTTTGAAAATGTTTTCACAGTAATGCATATAACTGGGAATGTGTTAGGAGTGTAATTAGGTGGCATACTTTAAGATTTCCCTGCAGAATACTCTGTTGGAAATATTGGTGAGCAATTGGTTGTAACTAATTAAGTGATTCAGACCTTATGTCCCAGCTCCTAGGAATTCCCTAGACATAGTAAGGCCTTAATTCTTTTGGCTGCCAAAAAAGCAGTTGCTAGAAAACTGAAATCAGTCTAAACCAACTCGATTTGAAGTATTGAAATCTATGTGTATAGAAACTGGAGGGATTATATAATGTTGGACTGATATTTTACATGCATTATACCCATCTTGTAAACTAAAGTTAATAAGGGTACATTTCCCAACAAATAAACCACCAGATGAGGTTAAAATTCTGGGATGTCCTGTTGTATGTGGTATAGAGAATTATTGGAATTACTGATGATCTTAGTGTTTCACTGTTGCAGTCATTACATTTGGGTTATCTGCTTGCAGGTAGCCCTCAGTCGGCCTGATTAAAAAAGTCTTGGGTCCTGCGTTGGTTGCTGTCCCTTCTTCCATGACGTCAGGTCGTTGGGGGGTATAAAACATGCAGCTGATGCCATTACATCTGTCTGTCTTGCCATGTGGTGCCGAAAGCAGAAGCAGTTCGCAAATGCCGGTCGGCAGACTCCTGAAATTTTTGTTAGAGTTTCAGAACCGAAGTCTTCAACTAAAGCTAAGTACCCCATTGGGGAAACTTTTTTTCTTGCTCCTTACCGATGTCCGTAAAAGTTAATTGCATTACTTGTGGAAAGCAAATACCTCATAAAGATTTTCATTCGTACAGTATTCCTTGCCTAGGCACTGACCACGACATACCTTGCTGTCAGTTTTGTGCTTTATTTAATCAGCGCACTATCCGTCATCGGTATATTTTCGCCTCTAAATATTTAGGTTCTCTGTTTAATTATCCAGAAATGTCATTGGTTAGCCATCCAACTACTGGGATTCCGAAAAAAAATGCAAAAATAAAGACCAAGAAAGGCCGCCAAGGTCCAAAACTGCCGATGACTCTTCTAAGCCAGTTGCCACTTCGCCGGTACTCGGTGAGGTGCTTTTGCAGCCCCTGATACCTGCTACTTCTGATTCGCAGGCCTCTACTGAGACCCATTTGGAGTCCGGTATGCTGCAAGATGCTTCAACTATGGAACCCGCGGATGTCTCTACCTTGGATGGGTCCAGAGCTGCTGTGCAGGCACCGGCTTCTGAGGGTGTATTCAGGCCTACGGACTTGCATATTAAGCAGACGTCTTCTTTTTTATTTGGGCCTAAATCTTGATCCATGTCTAAAAAAATGGACGCCCAGGCCACATCTCAGGCCTCTAGGCCTAAAAAAACAAGAATGGCTGAAGATCTAATAACTCTAATCGGGGGTAGCCAAGCCCCCCCCCCCCCAAGAGGCCTAGGACTGAAGTTGATTATGAATTTTCTGATCAGGATTCTGTTTTTTCTGACTCTTCTGATTATCTGGATTTACCCTTACCTACTTATGAGGATTCTGATGCAGATGACTGTCTTCCCTCTGCTTCCCCTTCTGAGGATTTTTCTTTTGGGGAACCCTTACATACTCTAAGGAAGCATTTCCACTTGAAAAGCCAAGATTTTTCTGATTCAAAAAAAGAGGCTTAGGTATTTCCTTCTACCTCAGCATAGGCCTTTAGCTATTCCTCCTGTACTAGACATTGTTGATGCTTTCTCGGAATCTAGTTTGGCCCCTGATTCCCTGCCTCCTGCTCCCAGAAAACCTGACTGATACTACAGGGTCCCTGAGTCCTACAAGTTCCTTTTCAAAAGTCCTATTGCAGATCCAGAGACTATTTCACAGGGGCCCAAGGGCATTAGCTTCTACTGCTAAAAATCCTACCCCTGCTGATAAGAGACTCCAGAATGCTGGATAGATGGGGTAAGAAGGTTTACACTTCTGCAACCTTGGCCATTTTGGCTTTAAACTGCCAGTTTCATATGTTAAAATATCAGCAACATGTTGTTGGACTGATTAAACAGAAAATTATGATTCTTAACTGTGCAGAAAATAAAATTACAGGATTTAATGCATTCTGATGAATAAATTGCAATATGGTTTTGATTCATTAGAGGCCTCTTGCATGGCTGCTGTTACTGGATCTGTGCTCAGAAGGGATGCTTGGCTTAAGGAGCAATCTTTGCCTGATCATGTTAAAGCTAAATTGTTGGATGCTCCTTTAAATCAGGACCACCTGTTTGGCAACAAGGCTGAGGAAGTTCTTAACAAGATGGAAGATAAAGCTAAATCTATGCAAACCGTTAAAAGATTTTTTTACAAGTTTGGCCTCCTAGATTTAGTAGGCACTGGCCCTCCAAGAATTGGTCCTTTCCAGCCCCTTCTAGTTCTTCTCAAGCCAAACCCAGACACAGCAAAAACCCAAAGTTTCAGTGTCAGGACTCAGAACCAAGCAGTGGGGGGCCTCCACTTCCAAGTCTGGGAATAAGACCCCCCCCCCCATGGTAAACTGTCTTAATGACCTCTTAAAATTTCCAAGCACTTGTCAACTGACTGCCCCTTTGGGGGAAAGATTGCTCTTCATGCAAAGAATTGGGAACTCATTACCCAGGACAAATGAGTTTTAAATAGTGTCCCAGGGATACAGATTTCACTTCCACATGTTGCCAGCACCAAGTGGGTGGCTGGACCTTACCCCCAAATCAGTGGGCAGAGGCCCAAAAACAAGTACTTTCTCTCTTAAACATGGGGGCTATTCAGCTGGTACCAGAAGTGGAAAAGGGACAAGGTTTCTACTCCAGACTTTCCTGGTACCCAGAGAAAACAATTCATGGTGTCCTATCCTGGACCTGTCTACTCTAAACGCTTTTTTGGGGATTCCAAAATTCAAGATGCTGACTCTTCAACTACTTCCTATGCTAGGCAAAGATGCCTGGTTGGCAACACTAGATTTAAAAGAATCATACCTGCACCTCCCAATCAGGGAATCTTGCAGAAGATACCTATGCTTCAAAGCAGGCTACATGCACTATCAGTTCTCTACAGTGCCCTTTGGCTTATCTACTGTGCCCAGGGTATTCACAAAGTGCCTAGCTCCAGTTATTGCGTTTTGCAGTGAAAGAAATATTCAAATATACCCATACCTGGACGATTGTCTAATTCGGGCAGAAAGCCAGGACATACGTTTGAATCATCTGGCCTTTGTAAAAAGAGTTCTAATTTGTCTGGGGTACACCTTAAACGAAAATAAATCACACCTGGTACCCTGTCAACAAATTATATTCCTGGGAGTAAGCTTGAATACAACTTCCCAGATGGCTTGCCTCGTGCCAGAAAAGCAAATTCATTTGACAACTTACTTCAAACAAGTGGCCACAAAAACCCTGCTATCTGCAAGACAAATACTGCAAGCCTTTGGGTTCATGGCCTCCTGCATTTTTCTAATTCCATATGCAAGACTGCATATGAGGAAACTACAGTGGTATCTAAAAAGCTTATGGTTTTGACATTCACAAGACAATGATTCCTATCATACTTTGCCTACGCTTAGAGTTCCTTTGGTGGGCAGAGGCCTGCCATCAAAACAAGGGGATACCTTTCACACCACCCCCTGCTGCCCAAACCCCTAACAACAGATGCATCACACTATCATGGGGGCTCACCTGGCAGGGAAGTGCATTCAGGGCAAATGGAACCCAAGTCAAATGCACCTGCATATCAATCAAAAAAAATGTTAGCTGTGCAGAATGCTGTGACAGCCTTCAAGGACCACATTCTTCCAGGACAACTAATGGTAAAGACGGACACCACTACTGTTGTGGTACATAAGTGGGGGGTACACATTCTTACTCCCTCTGCAGACTAGGCATGACATTGTGGAACACAGCCTTGAGTTACCAAGTGCACCTATAAGCTCATTTCCTGCCAGGAAAATTAAACACACTGGCAGACGTACTAAGCAGAAACCTCATGGACCCACACAAGTGGAAACTGGAACCAAGGATTTTCAACATGTTTACAAACAAATGGAGGAGCCCAGATACAGACCTGATGTTCATCGTGTTTCACTGTTGCAGTCATGACTGCAGGGTTCTCCCTTGCCGGCAGGCAGTCCCCGGTCGACCAGAATCCCAAAGTCTGGGTCCGGCATCGGCAAGCTTCCTGACGTCAGAGCGTCAGGAGTACAAAGCTGACAGTCGACGCCATGTTCTCCAGTCTTTCTTGCCGTGCGGTGATAGCAGTTCGCAAGTGCCGGTCAGCTGACTCCTGACAATTTTTTCTGAACAAACTTCAGTCCGAAGACTTTCTTCTCCTACTCAAAGCTAAGTACCCCATTGGGGAAACTTTTTTTTCTTGCTCCAGTCCGATGTCAGAAAAAGTTAATTGTATTTCATGTGGGAAGCAAATACCTCATAAGGATTTTCATTCTTACTGTATTCCTTGCTTAGGCCCTGACCACGACGTAGCTAGTTGTCGGTTTTATGCTAGATTCAATTAACGTACAATTAACCGAAGGTACGATTTTGCATTTCATTACTTTGGTAGGTGTTCAATTACAAAATGTCGTCTGATACGGTTCCGGCTACCGGAGTTCACAAACGACGCAAGGACAAAGACAGGCCTCCGAGGTCCAAATCAGACGATATCGTACAAGCAGAGCCAGCTTCAGGTTGGGCCGTCGTCAGTGAGGCGCTTTTGCAGCCCCTGTCATCGGCCATTTCGGAACCGATGGCCGAAACGGACTCCCATGAGGAGCCAACTAGGCCTTTGAATATTTCTGCTGCAGGACCTTCGGACAATGCTCCATTGGATGGGTCCGGAGCCGCTGTGCAGGTACCGGCTTCCGAAGGGGTTTCCAGGCCTACTCAGCTTCTAATAAAGACAAAGACTCCTTCCAAATTAAAGACTGCAACACAGGCCTCTTCTGATCCGGCTCCCAAGTCACAGAAACAGTTACTTAAGATAGCGGGGGACTTGCTTACTATGATTAGGGGTTCACATCCCCCTCCAGATTAAAGGCCAAGGCAGGAAGTTTATTATGACTCCTCTGATCAGGCTTCTGTTTCTTCAGTTTCTTCTTCTGACCAGGAATATTCTTTCCCTCATGAGGATTCTGATGCTGAGGAATCCATTCCTTCAGCTTCTCCCCCTGAGGACTTCTCTTTTGGGGAAACTTTGCATGAAATGAGGGAACATTTCCACTGGGAAGGACAGGAGTATTCGGAATCTAAGAAAAGACCAAGGGATTTTCTTCTTCCCCAACATAGACCCCTGGCTATTCCTCCTATTTTGGATATTGTGGATGATGCTTTTTCGGAGGCTAACTTAACCTCTGACACTCTTCCTCCAGCTCCTGTTAAGCCTGACAGATATTACAGGGTTCCTGATTCCCACCAGTTTTTATACAAGAACCCTACTGCTGACCCTGAAACCATTTTTCAGGGTCCTAAGGGAGTTGAGGCCGCTTCTGATAAAAACCCCAATCCCACTGAGAAGGATTCCAGATCTTTAGAAAGATGGGGCAAAAAAGTATATACTTCTGCTACTTTATCTATTGGGGCTTTAAACTGTCAGTTTCGTATGCTGAAATACCAGCAATTTCTCCTGTCTGTTTTAAAACAAAAGCCTATGCGGATGATAAGGAATTACATGACTTACTGCATGCCACTGAACAAGTTGGGAAGCATGGTTTACACTGTGGATTTGATGCCTTGGAGGCTTCTTGTAGGTCTGCTGCCTCTGGCACAGTAATTAGAAGGCATGCATGGTTAAAGGAACAAAATTTGCCAGATCAAGTAAAAGCTAAATTATTGGACGCTCCTGTTAAGCATAATGTTTTGTTTGGATCTAAAGCTGAAGAGGTGATTAAAAAGATGGAGGACAAGGCAAAATCCATGCAAACAGTTAAATATTTCTTACAAGTACAGCCACCCAGCTTTAGTAGGAATTGGCCTACTAAACACTGGTCCTTTCCCAATTCAGACAGGCCTCAGAGGAGTAGATACAGATGCTCCCGAGGAGGGCCTCAAACACAAGCCTCTTATAGACCAAGACAGTGGACTGCTTCCACCCCTAGGGGAGGAGAGGACAGGTCGCAAGCTCATAGGAAACAGACTCAATGACTCCCTCTGTTGGGCTGCAGGAACTTCTTGCCTGGAAGCCCCTCTCGTAGGAAAACTTTCTCTCTTTCACCTACATTGGACTCGTATAACCCAAGAAAAGTGGGTTCTGGATGTGGTTTCAAGAGGTTAAAAATTCCATTTTCATACCCTACCAAGGCCAAGCGGATGGCCAGATCTTCCAAAACATCAATGGACAGAGGCCTTAAATCAGGTGGAAGCTCTCTTGGCTATGAAAGCCATAGAACTAGTTCCACTTTCAGAGATGGGGCAATGTTTTTACTCAAGGCTCTTTCTAGTCCCCAGGAAGCAAAATTCATGGAGACCCATTCTGGATCTGTCAGTCTTGAACACTTTTCTAGAGATACCAAAATTCAAGATGCTTACTCTACAGCAACTACTTCCAGTGCTGACCAAAAATGCATGGATGGTAACTTTGGATTTAAAGGAGGCATATTTACACATTCCCATCAGGCAGGACCGCAGAAAATACCTCTGGTTCAAGGCCGGATCGAGGCATTTTCAATTCTCTGCACTGCCCTTTGGATTGTCTACTGCGCCCAGGGTCTTCACCAAATGCCTGGCTCCAGTAGTAGCTTATTGCAGACTCAAGGGAATTCAAATTTACCCTTATCTGGACTACTGTCTTATTCAGACAGACAGCAAGGATGTCTTACTCCAGCATCTACAGTTTGTTCAGAATCTTCTCAAGTTCCTGGGATTCACTGTAAACATAAAGTCAAATTTGACACCCTCACAACAGATAATTTTTCTGGGCGCGTCGCTAATTTCAACAACCCAGATGGCATTTCTGGCATCGAAAACAGTTACAGCTGGCTTCAACTTTCAAAACCTTGGCAACTTTAACTCAGCTATCTGCAAGGAGATTCCTGCAGGCTTTGGGTTACATGGCCTCCTGCATCCTTCTCGTACCATATGCAAGACTACATATGAGAAAAATACAGTGGTACCTAAAAAGTGTATGGTCTCAGCATTGCCACAGTTTAGACATACTGATCTCTGTCCTGCCTTGTCTTCAAAAGGAATTCCTTTGGTGGTCCAAGGCATGTACTCTAAACAAAGGAAAACCCTTCTGTCTGCCTCCTGCCACTCAGATACTAACCACGGATGCCTCAGATTATGCATGGGGAGCCCATTTTCAGGGCAACTGTCTGCAGGGCCTTGGGACAAAGGATCAGAAGCACCTGCATATCAATTTAAAGGAAATGTTAGCCGTTCAGAAAGCTCTATTGGCCTTCAGGAATCTTCTACAACCAGGACAACTTCTGATACGGACAGACAACACCACAGTTATGTGGTACATAAACAAGCAAGGGGGATCTTATTCCTACCCCCTTTGCAGACTAGCCATGGATCTGTGGAGCACAGCTCTAGCTTGCAATCTGGACCTTCAAGCTCAGTTTCTACCAGGGAAGCAAAACTTCCTGGCAGACGGTCTGAGCAGAAACCTTTCGGACCCACACGAGTGGATGCTGGACACCGAAATATTCAAGATAACAGCAGTCTGGGGATGTCCTCACATAGACCTCTTTGCATCCCACCTCAATCATCAACTACAGATTTTTTGCCCCAGGACTTTCCACGAACAAGCTTGGAAAGTGGATGCACTATCATTCAGTTGGAGAAACCTCTCGGGATATGCCTTTCCACCTCTTCCTCTTCTTCCACGGGTATTATTAAAGATCAAACAGGACAAGCCCAAGATGATTATCTTGCTGGCCCCAAATTGGCCTCAACAGTTTTGGTACCCAACTCTGAAAAACCTTTGTCTGGAGCCCCCTTGGATTTTACCACAGACTCTGAACCTTCTGTCCCAACACCAGGGTCAGGTTCTACACTCCCATATCAGAACTCTCAGCCTGGCGTCCTGGTTAATCCAGGGTCTTTGATTCATTCTCTCCTACCCAAGCAGGTTATGGATGTCATTTTAGAAGCCAGACGTCCTAGCACTAGAAAATCTTATGCAGGAAAATGGAAAAGATTTTGTTCCTGGATGCAGGCTCAGGATTCTGATCCTCTTCTTCCTAACATTCCTTTGATTTTACTTTACCTGACAGACCTCTTACATAAGGGTCTCTCTTTCTCTTCCATTAAGATACATGCCTCTGCTATTTCTGCTCATTATAATACAGACCCTCCAATCTTTTCCCACCAGCTCATGAGACAGTTTCTCAGAGGAGCTAAGAACTTAAGGCCCCCTAGATCTCCTCCCATTCCTGCTTGGGATCTCAACTATGTTTTGGAAAAGCTCACCTTACCTCCTTTTGAGCCTGCTGCCACTTCTGACATCAAGTAAGTTTTTATCTTGGAAAACAACCATCCTGTTAGCTCTGACCTCTGCCAGGAGAGTTTCAGTGTTGCAAGCTCTTATGGCTGTGGAACCTTATATTATTTTTCATCCAAGACAGGGTGTCTTTAGGGACTAATCCTACTTTCATGCCTTAGGTGGTTTCCAAAATGGCTTTAAATCAAACTATTCACTTGCCAACTTTTTTCCCACTCCTCAAAATAAAGGGGAAAGGATCTTACATTCCTTGGATGTACACAGACAACTACGTTTTTACCTGGACAGAACCAAGGACATCAGGAAATCAGAGCAATTGTTTGTTTCTTATGCTTCATGTTCCCAAGGTAAAGCCATTTCAAAATAGACCATTTCTAAATGGATTTCTCATGGAATCAGATTTTGCTATTCACACCATGGAAAGCAAATCCCAGGGAGTATAAGGACTCATTCCACCAGAGCTGCTGCCACTTCAGCTGCCTTCCTCAGGGGAGTTCCTACCAAAGACATTTTGGAAGCTGCAACTTGGAGTTCAGTGCATACTTTTTCAAAGCACTACAATTTACCTCTCTACTCTAAGTCTAGGGCAGGCTTTGCTTCTGCAGTCTTGCAGGGCCTTTTAGCCGCCCCTTCTACTTTGACCACCTCCCTTTCATTCTGCTTTGGGATTCTACCCTACAGTCATGACTGCAACAGGGAAACACGATGAACATAGTACAGTTGTGTACACTTACCATAAATGTAGATGTTCGAGTGTCTTCACTGTTGCAGTCTGGGTTTCCCTCCTTCCTGTCCCCTCTTATTTTTACTTTTGTGTGGTTCCTTTTTTCACCATTCTTCTGAGGTGTATTTGCAAAGGGTATGGGACCTTACTCTTTTTGGGACTCCTGACATCTGGGGCAAGAAAAACTGGAGAACATGGCGTCGGCTGTCAGCTTTGTACTCCTGGTGCTCTGACGTCCGGGAGCATGGCTGAACAGCCGACGCCGGACCCAGACTTTGGGATTCTGGCCGACCAAGGACTGCCTGCCGGCAGGGGAGAACCCTGCAGTCATGACTGCAACAGTGAAGACGCTCTTAACATCTACATTTATGGTAAGTGTACACAACTGTACTTTTGCCTCTCCCCAGAGCTACCAGTTGGACAAATTTTGCAAAAGGACTCCCCACAAATAAGTCTGGAAAGTGGATGCTCTGTCCTTCAGCTGGAAAAACACATCAGTCTATGCCTTACACCCCCTCTGCTCTCCAAAGTACTACTAAAAATCAAACGGGACAAGCCAAGAATGATTTTTGATTGCTCCAGACTGGCCGTGCCAACAATGGTACCCCCCTCCCCCCTCCTGCACAGTGCGTCACTGTTATCTCCATGGCACCTGCTTCAGACCCCTTCCCTGCTGTCTCAGCAGGAGAACCAGATTCTGCACCCTCCGCTTCCAACACTGAACCTTGCAGCCTGGCTAATTACTTAATCTCTCCTTTAGCATCCCTCAGCAAACCTGTGATGGATATCATTTTAGAGGCAAGGAGGCCTAGTACTAGAAAATCTTATGCTGAAAAATGGAAAAAAATTCTGTGCCTGGAACCAATCTCAAGGGATGAGCCACAGCAGCACCCAATTTACCTCAGATTTTACAATATGTAACCGAGATGCTTCACAAGGGCCTGTCTTTTTCCTCCATTAAAATCCACGCCTAGCCATTTCAGCTCATAACACAGAACCTCCCCTCTTCTCTCATCCACTGCTCAAGAAGTTCCTCAGAGGGGCCAAAAATTTGAGACCACCTAGGAGAGCTCCAACCCCAGCCTGGGACCTTAACTTTGTCTTGGAGAAACTCACTCTACCTCCTTTCGAGCCAGCTGCTATTGCAGGCTTAAAATTTATTTCTTGGAAAACAGCTTTCCTTTTAGCAATCACTTCAGCTAGAAGGGTATCTGAATTACAGGCCCTTATGGCAGTGGAGCCTTTCATGATCTTTCATGCGGACAGGGTGTCCCTCAGAATCAATCCATCCTTCATGCCCAAGGTGGTATCCAGTGTGGCTCTTAATCAGTCCATTCATTTGCCAACAGTCTTTCCCAATCCACAGAATAAAGGGGAACAGATTCTGCATTCCTTAGATGTGCACAGCCAACATAGATTCTACTTGGACAGGACTAAACCTCGAAGTAAATCTGAACAACTGCTGGTGGCATTTGCTGCAGGGGCAGAGGGAAAGGCTATTTCAAAGCAAACCATTTCTAAATGGATAAGCCATTGCATTCATTTCTGCTGTAAGCACCATGGAAAACCTATCCCTCGGGATCAGACCTCACTGCACCAGTGCTGCATCTACCTCTACAGCCTTTCTCAGAGGCGTCCCTACCAGGGACATCCTAGAAGCTGCTACCTGGAGTTCTGTACATACTTTCACCAAGCATTATCATTTGCCAATTTTCTCTAAATCCAGAGCTGGCTTTGCCACTGCAGTCTTGCAGGGCCTTATAGCTGGCCCTAATGCTATCTAAATTCCTCCTCCCAACCATAGCTTTGGGAATCTACCTAAATGTAATGACTGCAACAGTGAAACACGAAGAACATAGTACAGTTGTGTACACATACCATAAATGTAGATATTCGAGTGGATTCACTGTTGCAGTCCTGGTTACCCTCCCTCCAGCCCCCTAACTTCTTTTGGCTATACCTCTACTTTCCTTTACTATGCTTAAAAGCCTTTTTGGTGTATTTGCTTTTTTGTTAGAGGTATATCTTTGTGCTTTTATGTTTAATTGATTCCCATTAGGGGGGCACCTGACATCTGGGGCAAGAAAAACTGATGTAATGGCATCGGCTGCATGTTTTATACCCCTGATGACCTGATGTCATGGAAGAAGGGACAGCAACCGACGCAGGACCCAAGACTTTGTTAATCAGGCCAACTGAGGGCTACATGCAAGCAGATAACCCAAATGTAATGACTGCAACAGTGAATACACTCCAACATCTACATTTATGGTAAGTGTACACAACTGTACTTTCTACAGTTTATAGCTTTCTTAAAACTGGTAACACTAATATGCATTAGTGCTGTAATTGGTTGTTGGGAACATAATTTGTTGCTGTAATGCAGTATTTCCAGCAGTGCATCCATACATTAATTTCCAATGCTGACACTGCAGTGTAGTTTGGGGGGGGGGCTACACTCGATTGTAATGTCTTTCAGATGAGACATTAAACTGGGTCCCCATTTGTCTGGATTTGTGGTAGCTTGGGTGGATGTTTAAAAAAAAAAAAAAAAAAAAAAAAAATACCACTGCACCTCCTGTCAGAGGATAAGTACAGTAAATACAGGGCAATATTTTAATTTTGTGGTATTTTAACAGGGTAGTGATTAGTGAAGGAGATGCTGATGTTGAGTGTGTATTGTGCTACAGAGTCTGTTTATATATTGAAACACCTTACTTTGTGGCAGTAAGGACCCACTACATGCTGCTTTGCTTGTTTACTCATTTGAGGTCCCTCCATTTTTTTCTCATTTCTGAGGTCCGCCCCCCCCTCCCATTTTTTGAAAGTAGCACTGTACCATATTCTTTGTTATCCAGAATGTGACTATTTCAACAATTTTTTTTTTCATTAGCTGTTCTTACATTTCTGGTACTGAGCCATCTTTGAGCATATTACAGTCTTGCAGCACTGAAGAGAAGGTACAGGCGCTCAAACCATTTGGTAATAATGCCCACTGTTCACTTTTCCTCAGTTGCTGCCCAAGAGCCACCCATGTGCTGCCTCCTTCACTCTGGGAACACCCCCAAACACCAAGTATGCATGAGATCTTTTTAATTTGGTTCCTGCAGCCAATAAAAATGCGATGCTGACTGTGGCAACTTTTATTCATTGCAGTTGCTGAACGCATCTGTTGCAAGATTACTGCCATACCTGCTTATCCCACAAGTATTCTCCAGTTAAGATTTTATTTTCTTTTACCAGAGGTGTGTGTATCACAAGTCTCCACCGTCTTTACAGTTTTCCCCCCTACATATACATATAGCTCCTACAGGAATTCACATAGTTAAGCCACTGATCGTTCCAAAGCAGTACTTAACTAATTAGAAACACTGAAAATGTTAATCATGGGATATGAATTCCAGCCAGGAGACTGCAGTGAGTAGATGGAATGTGCAGGTGTGAAATGGAAGTTTTTGATGAACATTCTCCATCGGGCATATATCTCAACTGCTTAGTTCAAGAAGTCTGGACAAAGGCAAAAGTAATGGGAGAAAGCCGTATAAATAGGGACACGTTGAATATTGCTGTTATAAACTTGGGCAGTTTTTCACTTAAAAAGATTTATGTGCATTTCTGGGAAATGTACGTCATTATTTAGTGACTTCAATCCATAAGCATTTGTCAGCAAACCACAAATTTTATTAGGATGGGCTGAAGTTACAAGGCAAAAATGTGGACATTCTGCAAAAATCAGTACTGCGGAGAACTTTTGCCAGCAGGGGTTTACTTGCTGGTAATGCCTGTTAAACTGCCATGGAGCTCGCACTGTTAAACCTACATTTGCCATTATTTTACACTGGCTAAGCAGCACTTTTGCTGTTTAGCCAGTGTAAAATAAAAGAAATTTGTGTGTATGACTGCATTAAAGTAGAGATCGAGCAGGTATTTTACACTCACTAATCAGCAGTTTTGCTGTTTATCGAGTGTAAAAGTAAATAAGTAATAAAAGTATATATGTGAGTGTTTGTGTGTTGGAGTGTATGAATGCTTGCCTGAATGAGATCTAATGTTTGTGTATTTATGTATGCTTGGGAAAAGAGCGATCTAGCAGTGGCAGGAGCAACAGCAGTTCAGAGGTTTGAAATCTCAACCTCTTGGGTATTGAAAAAGCCTGAAATTTTATTTGACACTTGTTTACCGGGATGGTCCAGGTGGGTTGAAAGAGAACCTTTTTCAGTGGAGGCCAAAGGAGAAAGCACTGCATACATAAGCAATGTATACATTTGCATATTCTGCATGCAGAATAGTATGACCTTGGAAACGTCTCAGTAATTTAATGATATCTTGTAAGAATTAGAAGGGACCATCAGACTTGTGGCTATTGCCATGGTAATCAAACAGGCTTACATATTTTATTTGTTGACATTTGGTGACTGGGAGGGTCTGACTGGGTCAGGAACCCATTTTCAGCAGAGGTCCTGGAGAAACGTTCCACAGTGCAAAGTCTGAACAGTAGAAGTTTATAAAATAAAAGTTGAAAATAACAGATAAACTACTGTAGATGACTTTAGTGTGAACATGAAAAATAGCAGTATTGCACTGAGGCTAGTTCATAGGTTCATACTAGGCTATCTGCCCTAGGGCATTTATAAGCCTAGCCAGTGTGTGCTTGGCTTTCGCCACCCATTTTAAATGAATTTTGCTATGCACTTTTTTGAGGTTAGTATACTGTGCCTCTGTCTAACAGTGACAGAGTGATATCCAGGGTAAACCTATGATCTCCCATCCACTCATCAAGATTCCTCTTGAAGAGAGTCAATGAGGGACTCTGCCTAACCTGGACTGGGATTTTATTCCAGAGTGAAGGGAGCCTCTGGGTTATGAATCTGTCCCTCCAGCATGTCCTATTTATTTCAATGCTGAGGTTCAAGTCTCTCGAGCGCATAGCTCTATGGGATTTGGATTTTCTGAGGTGCAGCATGTCCATTAATTCCGGGTTGGACATGGCTTTATATGTCAGGCACAGATCGCCTCTGAGCAGGCAGTATGCCACTGAGTAGAGCTGGAGTTTCTTTAACCGGGCAGCATATGGCATCTGTTTGAACCCTTTGATCCTCTTGGTGAGGTACTTTTGGGGTCTTTCCAGTTGCTGCAGGTGTCTGGTAAGATGCATCCCAAAAGGGGCATTGTACTCAATTATGGGCCTGATGAGGGATGAGTAAAGAGGCACGATTACCTCCCCTGATGTCCTTCAAGAATGCAACTACAGTCCTTACATATGGGTTGTCCTGCCTCAGGCAGCCCTTCGGTCGGCCGGATTCCAAAGTCTGGGTCCAGCGTTGGCTGTTGTCGCCTCTTCCCCGACGTCAGAGCGGCTGGGGTATAAAAGCATCAGCCGACGCCATCTTCCCCAGTCTTTCTTGCCGCGCGGTGCCCGAAGCAGAAGCAGTTTGCAAGTGCCGGTCGGCCAGCTCCTGTGTTTTCAGTTACCGAAGTCATCAAAAAGCTAAGGACCCCGTTGGGGAACCTTTTCTTGCCTCAGCCGATGTCAGATAAAACTGCAAAAGTTAATAACTGTTTGTCTTGTGGTAAACAAATACCTCATAAGGACTTCCATTCTTACTGCCTTCCCTGCCTTGGCCCAGACCACGACGTCTCGGCCTGTGCTTGCTTCAATAAGCGCACACTCAGGCGCCGGGCAGAATTTGCTGAAGACTTTTTTGGTGAAAATTACTCTATCACGCCGTCGGAACAACCGACAACACTTATTTCCAAACAACGGAAGGACAGGGACCGACATTCTCGGCCCGCGACTTCCACCGACACCACGCCAAAACCTACCGCGAGTGCATCAGTCTCTTCGGGGGCGGTAATTCAACCGCTCCAGACCGACGACACTGCTTTACCGCACACTTCGGTCCCGGAGGCTACCCCGGTGCCGGTTGTTGATTTTCCTCCTGAAACCGAAGCCCAAGATTTGCCTGCACCATACCGGTGGACAAAGTTGCTCCTGCACGTGGGGCAGCTAGGCCTCCGGTGTCTATGTCCATCAAGACCTACACACATGCTAAGGCTGCCAGCCAGGCTAAGTCTCACCCTCCCAAATCTTTTTCCCAGGGTCCCACTTCTGATAAACAGATCATGACTTTAGCTGCAGATCTAATTTCTTTAATCAGAGGCTCTCAGGCTCATCCAGACAGAGGTTCTCAGCCGCCTGCAGACAAGGCCTAGGGTTGAGCAAACAGATACCTTTTCCTCAGATGAAGCCTCTGGTGACTCAGGTCATTCAGATTCCCAGGAAGAATCCTTCCAGGCCTATGAGGATTCTGATGCTGATGAATCTATTCCCTCTGCCTCTCCTGAGGATATTTCTTTCGGGGAAATTCTCCACTCCATGAGAGAGCATTTTCAGTGGCAGGGCCAGGATTTCTCCGACTCCAGGAAAAGGCTTCGTACTTTCCTTAAGTTACCCCAGCACAGGCCTTTAGCTATCCCACCAGTGTTAGATGTATTGGATGATGTGTACTCAGACTCGAGTGCTTCTCCTGATTCTCTCCCTCCTGCTCCTGTCAAGCCAGACATATTACAGGGTTCCTGAAACTCATAAACATCTCTTTAAGGCCCATTCTGTTGATCTAGAAACTATTTCACAGGGTCCCAAAGGAGTGGCCACTTCCACGGCCAAAAATCCTTTGCCCGCAGACAGGGAATCTAGGTCCCTGGAGACGTGGGGCAAAAAAGTATATACCTCAACCACCCTTGCCATGAGGGCACTTAACTGTCTTTTTCACATGTTTCAGTATCAGGATTACTTGATGGATGATTTACAGAAAAAGTTAGCCTCCTGAGCCTTTAGATAGAAAGGCCTTGCAGGATTCGGTTCATAATACTCAGCAGGTTGCAATCGTTTTCTTCAGTGTGGTTATGATGCATTGGAAGCTGTCATACATAGACATGCTTGGTTGAAAGAACAGGCATTGCCAGATCATGTTAAAGTAAAGCTTCTAGATGCACCTCTGGAAAAACACAAGCTATTTGGTGCTAATGCTCAGGATGTGTTGAAATCAGTTGAGGAAAAGGCTAAATCAGTACAAACAGTCAAAGATTTCCTCCAGGTTCAGCCACCAAGGTTCAGCAGGAATTGGCCTTCGAAGAATTGGTCCTTTCCAGACACTGACAAGTTCCAAAGGGGAAAAAAACAGGCGTGCTCGAGGTAGAGGGCAATACCGAGGCTCCTACAGGGGCCGCCCATGGCAACTGACTAATCAGAGAAGTGGCGCAGGGACTTCTCCTGCTCCACAGGGATAATCACAATGATTTGACTTTGACACCGCCGACCAAGGCTCAAAGAGAAGCACCTTTAGGCAGAAAATTATCCTTATTTTCAAAAAACTGGCACGTTTTAACAAAGGACAAATGGCTTCTGGGCATAATAGACAAAGGTTACAGGTTCCACTTCCATACCTTACCAACTAGACAAGGCATGCCAAACCTGCCACCAAATCAAAGGGCAGAGGCACTCATACAAGTTTCAAAGCTGCTACAAATCAAAGCAATAGAAAAGGTTCCTCCTCAGGAACAAGGCCAGGGATTCTACTCAAGACTGTTCCTTGTTCCAGGAAAAGAAAAGCAATGGAGACCTATTCTGGACTTGTCCGCTCTAAACACTTTTCTCATTGTGCCAAAATTCAAAATGCTGACGTTACAGCAACTTTTTCCCATGCTGGGCAAGGGGTCTTGGCTGGTTACTCTGGACCTCAAGGAGGCATACCTGCATGTCCCAATCAGACACAGTTGCAGCAGATACCTCAGATTTCTTGCAGGGTCAGAGCATTATCAATTCTCAGCATTGCCTTTTGGCTTATCTACTGCGCCCAGAGTATTCATGAAATGCCTGGCATCAGTAATTGCACACTGCAGACTCCAGGGGATACAAATATACCCTTACCTGGACGACTGCCTTATACAAGCGGACAGCAAGCAAGCCTTGATAAGAAACTTGAACTATGTCATTCACTCATTACAGGCTTTGGGATACACAGTCAACATTCAAAAATCAAGACTACTGCCATCCCAACAAATAATTTTTCTAGGAGCCGAACTAGACACAAACTCACAAATGGCTTTCCTCACAGAAGAAAAACAAGAACAATTACCAGATTACTTCAAAAGCCTAGCAAAGCACGCCCAGATGCCTGCAAGGAAAATCCTGCAGGCCCTGGGTTTCATGGCATCTTGCATTCTTCTGATTCCACTGGCAAGACTACGCATGAGAACTACAATGGTACCTAAAAAGTTTATGGTCTCAACACAGCCACAACTTAGAAGCAATTATTCCACTCATTCCATGTCTACAAAAGGAATTTTTGTGGTGGGCACAAGCAAGCCAGCTAAACAAAGGAATGTCTTTCAACAAACCTCAAACAAGCCAAACTATTACAACAGATGCCTCAGATCATGGATGAGGGGGGCGCACATGGAGGGCAGATGTATTCAAGGGCAATGGGCACCCCGGGAAGTGCATCTACACATCAATCAAAAAGAGATGTTGGCAGTGATTCATGCAATCGAGGCCTTCGGAAAATTTCTTCAACAAGGTCAACTGCTAATAAAGACAGACAAACACCACTGTTATGTGGTACATAAACAAAGAGGCACTCTTTCTTACCCCCTCTGCAGGCTAACAATGACTCTTTGGGAAAAGTCCCTGAAACTGAACATACAGTTGCAATCCCAGTTTGTTCCAGGCAAGGACAATGTTCTGGCGGACAGTCTAAGCAGAAACATCTTGGACCCGCACGAATGGATGTTGCATCCAGACATTTTTTCACAAATAACTCGTGCATGGGGGAGGCCGGACATAGATCTCTTTGCCTCACACCTCAATCATCATCTGAAGAAGTTCTGCTCGAGGACACACCATCCTCAAGCCTGAAGAATGCATGCTCTCTCCTTCAGCTGGAACTCTCTAACAATCTATGCATTCCCACCTCTACCATTAATGACCAAGGTGTTACTGAAGATCAAAGCAGAACAACCCAAAGGCATCTTGATAGCTCCAGACTGGCCAAGGCAGCACTGGTATCCATTACTAAGGAGCATAACTCGCACCAAGCCATGGCCCCTGCCTCAATGGCCTCTGCTTCTGACTCAGCACAATTACAGGACGGTTCATCCCAACCTGCAAATATTGCAGCTGACAGCTTGGAGGGTTCCATGACTTCTACCCATATCTCTCTCTCTCTCCAAGAAAGTTCAAGAGATCTTACTGGAAGCACGCAGACCTTCCACCAGAAAAACTTACTCAGCCAAATGGAAGAGATTCAACATCTGGAATGCCAACAAGGGTCAGGATGCATCAGTATTGAGCATCCCACAGATGCTAGAATACTTGGCAGAAATGCTACATAATGGCCTTTCATATTCTTCCATAAAAATACACGCTTCAGCAATTTCAGCAAAATACAACAGTGATCCACCTGTGTTTTCACATCCTTTGCTAAGACAGTTTCTAAGAGGGATAAAGAATATCAAACCTCCCAGAAAACCACCAGTGCCTGCATGGGACCTCAACTTCGTGTTGGAAAAATTAACTCTTCCTCCTTTTGAGCCAGCAGCATCTTCAGAATTGCAATTTCTCTCCTGGAAAACAGTTTTCCTGTTGGCAATTACCTCAGCAAGTCTTGAGTCTCGGAGATACAGGCCCTCATGGCAGTACCTCCATTTCTCATTTTTCATCAGGACAGAGTTTCTTTAAGAACCAATCCTTCATTCATGCCACAAGTGATATCCAGGGTGTCTCTAAATCAAACAATTCACCTGCCTTACCTTCTTTGCTAAATCCTCAAAATAAAGGAGAAAAGCTGCTGCACACTGTGGACATGCACAGACAATTGCGCTACTACTTGGACAGAACAAAAGCCAACAAAGTCTGACCAACTATTTGTAGCTTACGCTGCAGGAGTACAAGGAAAGGCAATTTCCAAACAAACCATTTCAAAATGGATTGGACACTGCATCAGATTCTGTTACTCTTTCCATGGAAAAGGTGTGCCAGCCAATATCAGGCCACACTCCACCAGAGCTATAGCCACCTCCACAGCCTTTCTAAGAGGAGTGGCTACAAAGGACATTCTAGAAGCTGCTACATGGAGCTCCGTGCATACATTTTCCAAACACTACAACCTGCCTTTATATTCCAGATCCCGAGCAGGCTTTGCTTCGGCAGTCCTGCAGGGCATTTTAGCTACACCATCTTTATCTTAGATCCTACTACCCCCAGCTTGGCTATGGTGTTCAATCCATATGTAAGGACTGCAGTTGCATTCTTGAAGGACATAGTACAGTTTTATACCTACCATAAATGTAGATGTCCGATAGATATGCAACTGCAGTCAGGTTTACCCTCCCTCCTACCCCTCTGTAAATTCTCCTTTTTGGGTCCACTTTTTCAATTAGCTGGGGAAATCTGTTGTGGTGTATTTGTTTATTACTGTTATGCATGTCTGGAATTTTTTATCCAGTCTCTGAATTTAGCCTTCCTTGCAGGGCACCTGGCATCTGGGGCAAGAAACACTGAAGAAGATGGCGTCTGCTGATGCTTTTATACCCCAGCCGCTCTGACGTCAGGGAAGAGGCGACAACAGCCGACACCGGACCCAGACTTTGGAATCCGGCCGACCGAAGGGCTGCCTGAGGCAGGACAACCCATATGCAAGGACTGCAGTTGCATATCTATCGGACATCTACATTTATGGTAGGTACAAAACTGTACTATCTAGATGTGAATCCCTTCATGATTAGGTGGGCTGTATAAAATGTTTTTCTAACCACTTTGGCCACGTGGTTTTCAAATGAGAGATTGCTATCAACTTGGGTCCCCAGGTCCCTAATTACTTCTTCCATACTTAATGGATTACCACCTATGTGGTAATTTGTGGGCACTTTGTTTTTGCCAAAGGGGATGACTATACACTTTTTGGCGTTTAGCTTGAGGCCATGGCTCTGGCACCAGTTGTCTGTTTCTATGAGGCCCTTTTGTAGGATGCTTGTGTCAGCTGGAGAGTCGATTATGGCGCCTAGTTTACAGTCATCTGCGAACTTGGTCAGCCACAGTCCTTCCGTGTTGGCCTGTACCTCCGAGAAATATATACCGAACAAAAGAGGTCCCAGGACTGAGCCTTGTGGAATGCCACTTGTAACTGGTTTGGAGTCTGACATGGCTCCAGCAATTCTAACCATGTGGGTTCTGTCCTTGAGCCAGTTTGCAACCCATCTAGTGACATAGGGGTTTATATTTAAGCTGGTGAGCTTATCTATAATGCCCGAGTGGGGTATTGTATCAAAGGCTTTTGAGAGGTCCAGGTAGGCTGTGTGGACCACCTTCCCCTCATCAATGGCCTTGGTGACTGTTGAAATCTACCAGGTTTAAGAGGCAGGATCTGCCCTTAAAGCCGAACTGGGTAGGATCCAGTGTCTGTAGGTCCCCAATATCTTTATTTATGAGGTCCATGATGATCCTTTCCATAGTTTTGCAGACCAAGCTAGTCAGGCTTATGGGGCGATAGTTTCCAGGATCCATTGAGGCACCACCTTTGTGGAGAGGGACCACTGTTGCTGTACGCCACTCTTTGGGTACATATCCTGTAGTAAGGCTGAGATTGAACAGTAGTTTTATGTTTGGGTTTAGCTCTTCTTGGAGTTAATGTAGGACACAGCCCGGGACACCGTCTGGTCCCATTGATGCTGTGTTTTTTGCTTTGGAGAGGGCGGCTCTTACCTGAGCATCTGAGATGTCAGGGGGGCAGCACTCTGCTGGGATAGATATTTGCCCTTTTGGTGGGGAGGGGGGGGAGAAGTTTGCGCTGAACCTGTCAGCTAGGATGTTGGCAATATCTGTGGGTTTGGTGCATTTTTTGTCATTTTGGACTAATTCTGAGCATATCTGGGAATTCCCACCCAGGTTCCAAACATAACTAAAGAAAGCCTTGTGATTATCCTTGGTGTCCTGTGCAATTTTTCTCTCGAAGCTGGCCTTAGACGATTTTATGAGTGCCTGTAGTTTTTTTGCTAATACTGATCAGAGATGCCTTCCCTTTTTGGGATTTTGCTCTATCATGTAGTAGCTTCCTCCTTCTATTGTATAGTTTGTTTATGGCTGGGGACCACCAGACAGGAGCCTGCCTTTGGAGGATTGGGTCTTGGTTTTATTTGGGATTGCATGATCCATGCATTCCTGAAGGTTTTCATAGAATGCGTTTATAAAGGATTATGCGGTCTGGGCCGTATTTTCCACAAGCCCGGGGGCTTTGAAGGATTCCACCTCAGTTTTGAGGAGTGTGAAATTTGCTTTAGAGAAGTTTTTCACTGTGGTTTTCTGGGCAGGGGGTGGGGTCGGGATGTGAATATCCAGTGAGATTAGTTTATGGTCTGATCTTACCAGTGAGGGATACACTTCTGGTCTGGAGCATAGAGCCCCCATGTTGGTGATGATCAGGTCCAGTATGTTTTCCCCTCTTGTGGGAGTGGTCACAAGTTGTTCCATAACATTTGAGTTTATAAATTCTAGGAACCTTTGGGCTAGGGTGTTGGAGCTAGAGTAATGCTCCCAGTCTATGTTTGGGTAGTTGAAGTCGCCTAATATAATGGTGTTTGCAGAGACCTTCATATTTTCCAGTGTTCTCAGGAAGGCCGAGTGGGGTTCCTGGGTTTGGGAGGGTGGTCTGTAGCAGGCTATAAACTGGAAGGCAGTTTTACCCACTGTTAGTTGCACATGGATAGTCTCTGATGCTTTGTGCTGTGCCACCAACCTGGAGGTGTGGGTATCTGACGAATATTGATAATCCCCCTCCTTTTGTGGTTCGGTCCAAGTTTTGGGGCTGAAAAGCATGGTATGAGGTATAACCTGGTAGTGCTGGGGTGCTCTCGGGAGCCTTGAATCAGGTTTCTGTTACTGCAGATATCGATGTTCTCCATGCTAAGGAGAGTTTCGAGTGCGTGCATCTTGAGGTTTAGACTTCTGGCATTGAGTAGCATTACTCTTAGTTTCTTATCCCTTGTGATACCTATGGAGGTGGGTTTGTCTTTTGAGCCTTGCCTAAAAAAGGCACTATGGGGTGGCAAAAGCCTTTGCCAATATCCGAAAGCCCAGGGGTGACAAGTGCAAGCTGTCCCTAGCGAAGCATCGTGGCTTGTTGAGCATGTCATCCCAGGCTGACAGGCATTGGATCCCCTTTGAATGACACCAATACTTAAGCCAATTGTTGAAATTGATCATCTTGTCTTCATATTGTGGCATCATTCTTGGTGAGGGTAAGATGCTGCTCAAGGTCAGGGTCATACCGGCCTGGGCTACATGCTCAGAGAGCTCCTCTGTCTCTTTTCATGTAGTCCAGGGAGGTACGTCAGGTCATTCACACCAGCATGGACAATGACAGAGTCATATGTGTACTTGCCTTGGAGTGACCTGAGTGCTTGTGTTGTGGCGGATCCTAGCACCCGATAGGCAGCTCACCGTGACCTTCTCCTTGTTCAGCCTGGTGAGCGGGATGTCAGTGTGCCTGACTATAGTCACCTATTACAAGTGTATCAGGTATGTTTAGCCTTAAGGGCTGTGACTGTTCGGCACTCTGGCTTTGTGAGCTATGTGTTGCACGTGTTTTGTTTTGGGGTAGCGGTTGCTTGCATGTCTGCTTTGGAGGTCTCTGCTGCTTAGGCAGATTTTATTTAGAGCCTCCGAGTATGTTTTTGTGTGTTTGTGTTTGGTTTGCTGTCATGGTAGGTCTATGTAAGACTGGAATTGTAGTGAGTGTGGTTTCCTTCTCCTCCTGACTGGTTACGCCAGTACTGAGTTGAGAGAGCTTAGCCTCCAGTTTGGCTATATGGTTGCATCTCTCACATGTGTTGGAAATTGTTGGGAGGAGGAGAGGGTTGTCTGTGTACATGAGGCAGTTGTAACATTGCCTCAAGATTCCCAGATTCACCAGCTGGACCAGAGAGGAGATTGACAACTGACCTTTGGACATGCTAGAATAGTATTGGGAATTCCTTTATAATTGAAAAAAAGGGCCAATGGGGAACAAGGTACTCAAGGGGGAGTTTGTGAGGGTGTAGTGCTTTTAATTTTTTAGTGCTGACTTGTATAATTGCTTTAGTGAGCAAGTGCCAGGCTTTAGAGTAGGAATAGGGTGTTTATTATGAGAACTAGATCAGTTCTAAGGGAGTTCTAAGGGAAAAAGTGAAGTGCAGACTTTGTGGAGCCGAGAATGGTTTAAACCCAATTAAGTGGAGCTGCACTATATGCAAAACGGCCAATAGACTACCAGATTGTTGTGCTGGGAACACTCCTCCAGGGATAGATAGGCTGCTCTAAGCTCCCCACTGTCACTGGTGAACAAAGAAGCCTCCCTTTATCCAAGAAAGGAAATGGGCAACACAGGAACTTTCCAAAAGTCCAGAATACAGCAAAGCCTGTATTTGGATGACTCTAGGTCAGGAAAGACGGGAAACAAAGATAATTTGTTTGTTTTTTTTCTTTTTTGCAACAAACAGCAGGAAAATGCAATAAATATGTAACACAGGCTAGCGCACATGAGTGTGTAGTACTGTTTGCTACTGTATCTTTTTCTACTGTCTCTGTGAAAAAAATCAAAAAAAATCCTTGTTTTCCCGCTTTTCTGAACTAGAATAGTCCAGACTTCAGATTTTGCTGATCTCTGGGCTTTGTCTTAGTTCCTGTGCTATCCATATCCTTATTTGGATAAGAGGAAGCTTCTTTGTTCACCAGTGGGAGTGGGGAGCACTGAGCAACCTATTTGTCCCTAGAGGAGTGGTTCCAGCCCAGCAACTTGTAGTTTATTGGCCATTTTGGGTCAATTCCTGGCTCTTTTCAACCCCCTGCTATAAAGCCCGTTTTTGCGTGCTTTAGCATGAATTAGCGTGAGGTTGCTCATAGAGCAGCATCGGGCAGCGCTGGTTAATCAAGTTTAAACTATTTCTGGCTCCGTAAAGTCTACTCTTCAATTTTTCCCTTAGAACTGCTCTACTTGCAATCTAAACAGCCTATACTCTAACTGAAAAGCTCAGCACTTGCTCCTAAAGCATTTTTTATACAGGTAAAGCACTCTTAAACAAAAGAAAGTACTTCATTCACCTAAATTCCCTTGAGTACCCATTTCCCTATAGATCCTTTCTGACTCAGTTGCACAGCAATCTTTTTCACTATTCTAGCATGTCGAAGGGTCAGTTGCTGGCGTCCTCTCCTGTTCAGCTGGTGAATCTGGGAATCTTGAGGCAATGTTACAATTGCCTCATGTACACAGACAACCCTCTCCTCCTCCGAACAAATACAAATATATGCGAGAGATGCAACTATATAGCCAAGCTGGAGGCTGAGCTCTCTCAGTTCAGTACTGGCAAGACCAGTCAGGAGGAGACTGTAACCACGCACACCACAAACCCAGTCTCACATAGAACTATCACAACTGCAAACCAAACACATAAACGCACACAAACATACTCGGAGGTGCTGATTAAAAATCTACCAAAACAACAGAGGCCTCCAAAGCAGACACCCAAGCAACCACCACCTCAAGACATAGCACATGCAACACACAGTTCACAAAGCCAGTGTGCTAAACAGTCACAGCCCTTAAGGCCAAACAACATGCCAGACACACTTGTAATAGGTGACTCCATAGTCAGACACACTGACGTCCTGCTCACCAAGGAAAAGGTCACAGTAAGCTGCCTGTCGGGAGCTAGAATCCGCCACATAACACAAGCACTCAGGTCACTCCACAGCAAGTACAAACATGACTCGGTCATTGTACATGCTGGTGTGAACGACTTGAGATGTACCTCCTTGGACTACATGAAAAGAGACATAGAGGAACTCTCTGATTATGTAGCCCAGGCCGGTATGACCCTGAACCCTGAGCAGCATCTTACCCTCACCAAGAATGATGCCACAGTACAAAGACAAAATGATCAGTTTTAACAATTGGCTTAATTACTGGTGTCATTCTAAGGGGATCCAATGTCTGTCTGCTTGGGATGACATGCTCGACAAGCCACGCTGCTTCACAAGGGATGGCTTGCACCTGTCACCCCTGGGCTTCCGGATATTGGCCAAGGCTCTTGCCACCCCCATAGTGCCTTTTTTAGGCAAGGCTCAAATGACAAACCTACCTCCCTAGAAAACACAAGTGGAAAAAAACTAAGGGTAATGCTGCTCAATGCCAGAAGTCTAAACCTCAAGATGCACACCCTCGAAGCCCTCCTCAGTATGGAGAACATCGATGTCTGTGCAGTGACTGAAACCTGGTTCAAGGCTCCTGAGAGCACCCCAGCACTCTCAGGTTTTACCTCGTATCATGCTTTCCAGCCCCAAAAACTTGGACCGAACTACAAAAGGAGGGGGAGTATCCATATTCATCAAAGATACCCACACCTCCAGGTTAGTGGCAACGCACGAATGCATCGGAGACCATCCAGGTGCAACTAACCATAGGCAAAACTGCCTTACAGTTTGTAGCATGCTACAGACCACCCTCTCAAACTCAGGAACCCCACACAGCCTTCCTGAAGACACTGGAGAGTATGAATGTCTCTCCAAATACCATCATATTGGGAGACTTCAACTACCCAAACATAGACTGGGAACATTACTCAAGCCCCAACACCCTAGCCCAAAGGTTCCTAGAATTCATAAACTCAAATGCGATGGAACTAGTCACCATTCCCACAAGAGGAGACAATATACTAGACCTGATCATCACAAACATGGGGACAAAATGCTCCACACCGGAAGTATATCCCTCATTGGTAAGATCAGACCATAAATTAATCTCACTGGAAATCCACATCCCGCCCCCACCCCCTGCACAAAAGACCACAGTGAAGAACTTCTCAAAAGCCAACTTCACACTTCTTAAGACTGAAGTGGTATCCTTCAAGGTCCCTGGGCCAGTGGAAACCACAACTCACACTGCTGAATCCTTTACAAATGTTTTCTACGGGCACCTTCAAGAATGCATGGATCATGCAATCCCAAATAAAACCAAGACCCATTCCCTCAAAGGCAGGCGCCCGGTCTGGTGGACCCCAGCCATAAACAAACTTTACAACAGAAGGAGGAAGCTACTACATGACAGAGCAAAATCCCTAAAAGGGAAGGCATCTCTGATCAGTACTAGCAAAAAACTACGATCACTCATAAAATCATCCAAGGCCAACTTTGAGAGAAAAATTGCAAAAGACACAAAAGACAATCACAAGGCCTTCTTTAGCTATGTTAGAAACCTGGGTGGAAACTCCCAGATATGCTCAGAGTTAGTTCAAAATGACACAAAATACACTGAACCCACTGGCATTGCCAACATTCTGGCAGACAGGTTCAGTGCAAATTTATCCCCAAAAGGAGAAATAACTATCCCAGCAGAGTGTAGCCTCCCTAACATCTCAGATGCCCAGGTGAGAGCCACCCTCTCTAAAGCTAAAAACACTGCATCAATGGGACTGGACGGTGTCCCGGGCTGTGTGCTACATGAACTCCAAGAGGAACTAAACCCACACACAAGGCTGCTGTTTAATCTTAGCCTTACTACAGGATACGTACCCAAAGAGTGGCGTACGGCAACAGTGGTCTCACTTCACAAAGGCGGTGCTTCTACGGACCCTGGAAATTACCGCCCCATAAGCTTGATGAGCCTGGTCTGCAAAGCTATGGAGAGGATCATTATGGAACTCATAAACAAAGACATTGGGGACCTAAAGACATTGGATCCTACCCAATTTGGCTTTGTCAAGGGCAGATCCTGCCTTTTGAACTTGTCGACTTTTTTGAAACAGTCACTAAGGCCATTGATGAGGGTAAGGCAGTTCACACAGCCTACCTTGACCTTGCAAAAGCCTTTGACACAATACCCCACTCGGGCATCATAGACAAACTCACCAGCTTAAATGTAAACCCATATGTCACGAGATGGGTTGCAAACTGGCTCAAGGACAGAACCCACAGGGTCAGAGTGGCTGGAGCTATGTCAGACTCCAAGCCAGTCACAAGCGGTGTCCCACAGGGCTCAGTTCTGGGACCCCTCTTGTACGGCATTTATTTTTCCGAGGTACAGGCAAACATAGGAGGATTGTGGCTGACAAAGTTCGCAGATGACTGCAAACTGGGCGCCATAATTGATACTCCAGCGGACACAGACATCCTTCAGAGAGGCCTCATAGTAACGGATAATTGGTGCCAGAGCCATGGCCTTAAGCTGAATGCCAAAAAATGTATAGTCATACCCTTTGGGAAAAACAAGGTACCCACAAATTACCACATAGGTGATAATCCATTAAGTACGGAAGAGGTAATCAGGGACCTAGGGACCCAGGTTGACAGTAACCTCTCATTTGACACTCACATTGCCAAAGTGGTTAGGAAGACCTTCTATATTGCCCACCTTATGAAGGGTATCACATCTAGATCAAGAGATGTCATTGTGCCCCTGTACTCTTCTCTTATCAGGCCAATGATTGAGTACAATGCCCCATTTGGGATGTATCTTACCCGACACCTGCAGCAGTTGGAAAGACCCCAAAAGTTCCTCACCAAGAGGATAAAGGGTCTTAAACATATGTCATATGCTGTTCCGACTGAAAAAACTCCAGCTCTATTCAGTCGCATACCGCCTACTCAGAGGTGACCTGTGCCTGACGTACAAGGCCATGTCCAATCTGGAATTAATGGACATGCTCCATCTCAGAAAATCCAAATCCATCAGAGCCACGAGAGCAAGAGACTTAAACCTCAACACAGAAATAAATAGGACGTGCTGGAGGGACAGATTCATAACCCAGAGGCTCCCTACACTCTGGAACAGAATCCCAATCCATGTTAGGCAGAGCCCCTCACTAACTCTATTCAAGAGAAATCTTGACTAGTGGATGGGAGATTGTAGGTTTACTCCGGGGGTCATCTCTGTGTCACTACTAGACAGAGGCACAGCAAACTAAACCCTAAATGGGAGTAGTATTCTCATCCTAAGGGGTGGTGAAAGCCACACACACACTGGCTAGGCTTATAAATGCCCTAGGGCAGATAGCAGAGTACGAACCTATGAACAGGTAAATGCAACAAACAGGACAAACTTTAAAAGTGCAGGTGCAAAAACAACTTTAAACAGTTTAAAACAGTTCAAGAAGCAGAAACACAACTCATCATTGTTAGATGAAATTGGTAATACATACAGCCACCTTAAACAAGGGGAACACGAGGTAGGAAGACAGGGATATTTAGAAGGAGAATTAAAGGGAAGTAAGGAGTGATCAACCTGGAGTTAGAGCATATGCAGAGCCAATTATTTGTTAGGTGCGTCTTAAGTAACATTTTGAATTTGGATGGGTTGTGTTGCTTGTATGCTGAGGAATTGAGTTCCAGGCTTGTATTTGTTTTGAGAAGAGTTTCAAAAACTGTTGACTTTCGTAGCCTTGGAAGTAATCTGTTGCATGATCACAATGATGAACAAGTTAGAGTGTGGTTGAACTAGGTTTTTGAGGGCTGTACATTTTTCTGGGGGGTGGAGTGAATTGGTTTAGTTGTAGAAGGTTAGGCAGTTCAATCCAGTTTAGTCATTGAAGGGCTGTGCAGTGGTGTGATCTGTGTGGGTGGATGGAGTCAAACTTGGCTGTTTTATTGTAACAGGGCTCAAGTTTGCGAAGCTCTGATTTTCTTAGATTAGTGAAAATAGAGGCATATAATGGTAGATAGTAGATGAGTTCTGGCTTTAGACTGTTTAGAGGTTTGGGTAAGGAATGATTTGGATCTATACAGAGTGCCAAGTTTAATGTGTACCTTTCTCATTGTTAGGGCTATGTTTATCATTTTAGCCAGTTGTTTGGTGACACCTAGCAGATGTTCATCGTGTTACCCTGCTGCAGTCATCACACTTGGGTTATCCTGTCGTCAGGCGGTCCCGCAGTCGGCCGGAATTCCAAAGTCTTGTTCCGGCGTCTGTTGCTGTCGCTTCTTCCCTGACGTCAGTGCGTCAGGGGTATATATAATGCAACCGACGCCATTTTCTTCAGTCTTTCTTGCCGTGCGGTGCCCGAAGCAGAAGCAGTTCGCAAGTGCCGGTCGGCCGACTCCTGAGATTTTCGAATTCGAATTTCAGACCAAAGTCTTCTATAAAGCTAAGTACCCCATTGGGGAAACTTTTCTTGCCTCAGACCGATGTCAGAAAAAGTTAACAATTGTATTTCTTGTGGGAAGCAAATACCTCATAAGGATTTTCATTCTTATTGCATACCTTGCCTAGGCCCAGACCACGACGTCACTAGTTGTCGTTTTTGTGCTAGGTTTAATAAGCGTACTATTAAAAGACGCTTTGATTTCGCACGACACTACGGTAGAAAATTTAACTACACTATGCTGTCGGAGCAACCGACTACCGGCGTGCACAAAAAACCGCAAGGATAAGGACAGACAGCCCAGGCCTAAGCCAGATTCCGAGGCCTCGGCTGGTCCGGTCTCCGGTCCTCAGTGAGGCTCCGATGCAGCCCCTGACTACCACAGATCTGGAACCCAAGACCGCTTCGGAACTTTTGGCGGAATGTACCAGGCCGACGCAGCCATTTTGTTCAGGCCCTACCGACGACATTGCTGAAAAAGATGTCGGTGCTGCAGAAACGCCATCGGTTTCTGAAGGCGTTTTCAGACGCCGATGCTCACCATTAAAATGTATCCTAAGACGAAGACTCCTATTAAATCTGAGGACTGCACTTCAGTCCCCTGTTCAAGGCCCCATGCCTAAGAAACAGATGCTCAAAATGGCTGAAGATTTGATCTCTTTTATCAGGGGTTCCCAGCCCCCTCCTGACAAAAGGCCTAGACAAGAGGAAGATTATGCATCCTCTGAACAAGTGTCCATTGCTTCAGACTCCTCTGAGGACCAAGATTACTCCTTCTCCCCTTATGAAGATTCTGTTGCTGAGGATTCCATTCCCTCAGCTTCTCCTCCTGAAGACTACTCCTTTGGGGAAACTTTACACACTATGAGGGAACATTTTCACTGGGAAGGTCAGGACTACTCTGACTCGAAGAAAAGGCTCAGAGAGTTTCTTCTACTCCCCCAGCACAGGCCACTTGCCATCCCACCAGTTTTAGACATTGTGGATGATGTTTACTTAGAATCCAGTTTGAACCCAGACTCTCTACCTTCTGCTCCGGCCAAGCCTGACAGATACTATAGAATGCCTGATTCCCACAAATTTTTTTATAAAAGCCCTGTTGCTGACCCAGAGGCGATCTCCCAGGGTCCCAAAGGGGCTAAGGCTTCTATGGCTAAAAATCCTGTACCCTCAGAGAGGGATTCCAGAGCACTAGACACGTGGGGGAAAAAGGTTTACACCTCAGCCACTCTAGCTATGAGGGCACTAAATTGCCAATTTCACATGCTTAAGTATCAGCAATTTCTAATCTCTCAGTTAAAGCAAAGAATGACCACTCTCCCTCAACAGTCTGAATTGAAAGAAATGCAGGATCTGTTGCATGCAACTGAACAGGTGGGCAAACATACCTTACAATGTGGGTTTGATTCTTTGGAGGCCTCCTGCAGAGCAGCTGTCACTGGGGTCTGTTATACGTAGGCATGCTTGGTTAAAGGAACAAACTCTGCCTGCAAAGCTTCTAGATGCTCCCTTACAGCAGTATGTTCTTTTTGGAGTTAAAGCAGAAGTCTTAAAGAAAATGGAGGATAAGGCAAAATCTTTGCAGACAGTCAAAGATTTCCTACAGGTACAGCCCCCTCGCTTCAGCAGAAACTGGCCAACAAAAATTGGTCCTTTCCAGCTACTGACAGACCACAGGGGGTAAATACAGACGTCCAAGAGGCAGAGGACAACCACAAGCCCAGTACAAACCTCGCCAATGGGGCACTACAACACAGAAGGGAGGAGAAGACGGGTCCCAATCTACCAGAAGGCAAACTCAATGAATTGCACCTCATCTGGCCAAGCAACACTGTCTTGGCAGCCCCCTTGGGAGGAAAACTTGCACTTTTTCAGACAACTGGCACATTGTCACAAAGGACAAATGGGTCCTAGACATAATTTTACGAGGATACAGATTCCATTTTCACACCTTGCCAATGAAAAGAGGAATGCCAAACCTGCCACAAAATCAGTGGGCAGAGGCACAAAAACAAATTACAGTTCTCATGGACATGAGAGCCATTCAACTGGTACCTACTCGAGGGCAAGGTTAAGGATTTTACTCTACTCTTTCTAGTGCCCAGAAAGGACAATGCCTGGAGACCAATTCTGGACCTTTCAATTCTAAACACCTTCTTACAAGTACCCAAATTCAAGATGCTAACACTACAGCAGCTTCTTCCCATGTTGGGCAAGGAAGCATGGCTAGTAACGTTGGACCTCAAGGAGGCATACCTGCATGTCCCTATAGGACAAAGTTGCAGAAGATACCTCCGTTTCATTGCAGGTTCAACCCATTACCAATTCTGTGCACTGCCCTTTGGCTTATCTACTGTGCCCAGAGTCTTCACAAAATGCCTGGCACCAGTAATTGCATACTGCAGACAAAAGAGGAATTCAAATATACCCATACCTGGACGACTGCCTCATCCAAGCAGAAAGCAAGGACATTCTCTTACATCATCTGGCTTTTGTAAAACATCTACTAAATTGCCTGGGGTACACAGTAAATGAAAAGAAGTCAAAACTGGTACCCTCACAAAATATGACATTCCTGGGTGCCAGCTTGAATACAACGGCCCAGAAGGCTTATCTGACGCCAGACAAACAACTACAACTGACTCAATATTTCAAAACAATGGCAACAAAGACCCAATTAACTGCAAGAAAAATTCTGCAGGCCTTGGGCTTCATGGTATCTTGCATACTACTAATACCATTTGCAAAGCTGCATATGAGGAAATTACAGTGGTACCTAAAAAGCGTATGGTCTCAACACAGCCACAGCTTGGACAAAATGATATCTCTCATTCCCTGCCTACAACAGGAGTTTCTATGGTGGTCACAGGCATGTCACCTCAACAAGGGTCAGCCTTTCACCTTGCCCCCAGCCAGGCAAACTATCAAGACGAACTAATCCTTCCTTTATGCCTAAGGTGGTTTCCAGTGAGGCTTTAAATAAAACCATTCACTTACCCACCTTCTTCTCAAATCCACAGAACAAAGGTGAGAGACTCCTGCATTCCTTGGACATTCACAGGCAACTTTTACTACTTGGACAAAACTAAGGCTTTCAGAAAATCTGACCAGCTCTTTGTATCCTATGCTACAGCTTCACAAGGGAAGGCTATATCAAAACAAACCATTTCCAAATGGATAGGTCATTGCATACGTTTGCTATACCCATCATGGAAAACCAGTTCCTGCTACCATTAGGCCCCACTCTACCAGGGCAACAGCTACTTCTACAGCCTTTCTCAGGGGGGGTTCCAACCAAGGAGATTTTGGAAGCTGCAACTTGGAGTTCAGTACACACCTTTACCAAACACCATCACTTACCACTTTACTCTAAGACTAGGGCAGGCTTCGCCACTGCAGTTATGCAGGGCCTTCTAGCCTCCTCTAACCCTCTGATTCCTCCACCCATCCTTAGCTTTGGGATTCAACCCAAGTGTGATGACTGCAGCAGGGTAACACGAACATAGCACAGTTTTGTACCTACCATAAATGTAGATGTTCGAGTGTACACCCTGCTGCAGTCCAGGTTACCCTCCCTCCATCCCCTCTGATCTAACTGGCTAAATCTTTATAATACCTTCCTGATGTATTTGCTTATAGCTGAAGGGATTTTGTGTTTGTGCTAAATTTACTCAGTTTGGTACTATTTACTGACCACCTTTTTGGGGGCACCTGACATCTGGGGCAAGAAAAACTGAAGAAAATGGCGTCTTTTGCATTATATATACCCCTGGCGCACTGACGTCAGGGAAGAAGCGACAGCAACCAATGCCGGACCAAGACTTTGGAATTCCAGCCGACTGCAGGACCGCCTGACGACAGGATAACCCAAGTGTGATGACTGCAGCAGGGTGTTCACTCAAACATCTACATTTATGGTAGGTACAAAACTGTACTTTTGGTGTAGTCGATAGGATTGATTTTGATGTTTTTGGTGTATATCTTAAAAGGAAAGGGGCATGGATGTGTTTTCTGAGGGGTCTATATTAAATCATCGAATGCTTAGAAAAGCGAACGATGATTTATCTACCCCATGTAAGTGAAAGCTTACAAACTCGTACGCTTAGAACAGCATTCCAAAAAAAAACCAAACACTTAAAACATAAAGTGGGGGGCTTCGCCCCACACATCCCCTGACGTGCGGGGCTGTGCCCCCCACACCTACCTACTTAAATATACCAACTCCGAGATCGCACTACAGTGACGAAAATGGCAAAGTAATGGATGCGGCCAAGCAAATTATTTCCCAGGGAAAGAATTTGCTTATATGCCACTTTGTCATTTTGCCTTTTTGTCTTTTCAAGTTCGACCAAGACTCATTCGAAAGAATGCGTCTTCTGTCATCTAATATGAACCCCTTCTGAGTTGTGAATAGCATTAGTTTAGTCTTATTGGGGTTAAGTATGACTTGGTAGTTACAGAGGTATTCTGTATCTGTGAATGATTTCTGTGTTTTGTGGAGGAGCTCAGGGAGGGAAGGGGCTGTGTGCATATGAGTGAGGGGTGAATGAGATGCCATGCAGCTGTTTCTGTGGCTCAAACTAGTGATTCACGATCTGTGCTGCTATACAGAAACAACCAACATAGCAGTGTGATGTCCATCTGTGCCATGTGGTACCCATGATATGAAGAATTGTCTACTCTTCATTTTGATTCCTGTACTCTATCTGGAGAGTGGACACAGCCTCTGCTGGGTCTTTGTATATCAGGTCTGCTGAGTAGAACACTACCACCATGAAGGTACCATCTACAGTCTGTCCTGCACTCACTTGGCAGGGTTTTAATGGAAGCCACAGAAATCACCCACTCTGTTGAGCAGCATCAGCACAAGTATAGAAATCTGAGTAGATACCACCCTGACTTTCTCCAGCAATGGGAAGAACTGGTTAAGAGAGAACCTGACTATTACAGTTAGGAATACTATTAGCTGCATCATCTTATAGTAGTACTTGATATACAAGAATATTTTTCCTCATGATCACAGCTATGCTGTGCAGTTTTGTGTGTATTTTTCAGCACAGGAAGAGATGGAAGGACCTACTTGTATGCTTTGGTATGTTATTGTTGTCACGGTTATATATCTCTGCTTCACTTGCTTACTACTGTACAGTCCAGCTTTTGCATTTCTAACAGCCAGCGTATGCATATTTCTTTACTGCTTGTAAGTCTACCATATTGTTTTAAGTTAACTTGTAACTGTGGTCCTGTCCTAGCTCATTCCACTTATTCTTAGCATTGCCATTTGCATGTCAACTATTCTAACCCTTAGCGTAACATTGCAGTTGCGCTGCCTTTCTCCATTGCAATAGTTCAATATTTCATTGTGCTTTACCTTGTGTCTGATCACCTTTGAATAGATGTTTATTGCCTTTGTCTGACTCCCATCTCATAAGTTTGTGCTCATACCAATATCGTACTCTTGACAGTTATTCCAGGAACAGAATTAGTGCAACAACTCTAATGAAGCTATATGCCACTGTATTAAAGCTAAATTTCCAGATGGATTATTACATCAGTAATTTTACTTGTTCAGTGTCTATTAATACTTCTGCTGTTAAAAGAAAACTCCACATTAGAACTAAAAAAAAGAAGTTATGTCTTACCATAACTTTCCATCTGTGTTGTAGCTCTTCATTCATTCATTACTGATAGGACTTTGGTTCCATCCTCTGAAATGACACAGCCGGTACGAAGCTCTCGCCAGCCAAAAACTCTCAGCTAAGACCTACCCACAATGCCCCTCTTACAGTCTCTTCATATCTAGTTTGCCCACCCTTCTAGTATAGAAATAATAATACTGATAGTAGGAGGCTCTTTCTGAGCAGATACCTTAACTAATAAGGAGATCCTGAAGTCGTCCAGGAGTTCAGGCAGGGGGAAGGAGGGTGGGAAGTGAATGAATGAAGATCTACAACACAGATGGAATGTTATGGTAAGACATAACTTCTTTATCTGATGATGTAAATCTTCATTCATTCCTTACTGATAGGACCAAGTCCCTAGCTACTTGAGTCCTGGGTGGCCCTAAGGAAGGACATTCCTGAGAACCATAGAACAAAACGATTCTCGTTCCCTGGAGGCCAAATCTAATTTGTAATGAGTGATAAAGGTATGAGGTCTTGCCCAAGTGGCTACTGCACAGATGATATCCATAGAGGCTCTGGAATGAAAGGCCACTGAGGTAGCTATCAATTTAGTAGAGTGAGCCTTTTTTTTTTGGAAGGCAAGGACACTAAGTAATGGCGTTTCTGAGCCAAGAAAATAATCATTTTGGAAACAGGCTCACCCATTCTGGGTCCTGCAAAGGCCACAAACAATTGATCCATTTTTCTGAAAGATTTAGTTCTGTCCAAGTAGAAATTAAGTTGTCTGTGAACATTGAGAGTATGCAGAAGGTATTCCCCTCTGTTTGAATAGTGGGGAAAAAAAACGGTAGGTCAACAGATTGGTTAATGGAAAAAACAGAAATGACCTTGGGCAAAAAGGAAGGGTCAGTATGTAGAGAACCTCTTTCCCTATGAAAAATCAAGTATGGTCTTTTGACACTCAAGGCCTGCAACTCAGATACTCTTCTCGCTGAGGTAAGAGCTACTAGAAGTAGAGTTTTCCAAGACATTTTTATATCACAGAAATTAGAAGGCTCGAAGGGAGGACTTGCTAATGACTGAAGCACCAAAGTTAAGTCCCATGACTCTATAGGAGGTTTAATATGTAATACTCCTTTCATGAAAGTTTTGCACAGTCGGTGTGACATAGATGAATTGTCAATTCCATTGTGAAAATTTGCAATTGCTGCTAAATGCACTGTAACTGTCGATGCTGAACCTCCTGCGTGCAACAGGGTAGTGAGGTATTGTAGGATCTTCTGAATAGGCATGGAGAAGAGGCCCATGTTATGTTCTTTGGCCCAAAGAGAGAACCTAGTCCACTTACTGGAATACATTTTTCTGGTGGATGGTTTGTGCGAAGGATCTCGCAAACTGGGGATGAAATATCAGGTAGCCTGGCAATCATCGGAAGTGATGAAACCAAGCTGTGAGCTTGAGGCTGTGGAGACTGGGGTGAATCAGTCCCTGAGGATGAGACAGGAGTCCTTGGGATTGATCCAGGATCCAAATGCTGTGAATCAGGTGAGGCCATAGGAATGGGAACCAGACTTGATGGGGCCAATAAGGGGCAAAGAGGATCACTTTGCTTCTCAACCTTTGAGCTTTCTGTAGAAATTTTGGGATGAGGGGAAACTGGGGAAAGACGTACAGTAAACCCAGGGGCCAATTGTGCATCAGAGCATCCCTAGGTGACTAATAGCTTCTGCATTTGTTGTTTAGGAGTGAAGCAAACAGGTCGCAGCAAGGCCTGCCCTAGCGGCAGAAGATTTGAGCTGCTATTATCGGATTGAGGGACCACTCGTGAGGCATCAAAATGTTCCTGCTCAGATTGTCTACGATAAGATTGGAACTCCCAGGAATGTGCATTGCTATGAGAAAGCAGTTGGAAGCCATCGCCCAATGCCAAATTCTCATGGCTTCCCGAAACAGGGGGTAAGACCTGGTTCCACCTTGTTTGTTGATGTACCAGATGACTGACATGTTGTCCAATTGAATTGTAATGGTCCCGGAAGGAAGGAATGTGTGGAACGCTCGCAATGCTAAGAGAACTGCCCTCAATTCCAGGACATTTATTTGCAAATTGGCCTCCATGGGGGACCAGGTGCCTTGAACAGTCTTTCCCTGGAAATACCCCACCCCCACCCAAACAGGGAAGCATCCGTGGTTACCGTGGCCCTGGGCTGGGGGAGAGAGAATGGTCAACAGCAAAGATTTTTTTCTGGCTTCATCCACAATAGCATTTTTTTCTTGCAGAGGTTTGTAAGGTGTATCATGTGGTCGTGTGGGTGGGTTAAGATCAACCATTGTGATGAAAGGAGCCACTGTAATAGTCTCTTGTGCAACCTCGCCAGTAGTACTAAGGTAATGATTGCTGCCATAGAGCCCAATAGTTGTAGTACAAGGCGTGCTAGTACAAATGTCTGCGGAAGGTGGACTTGAATCTGGTTTCTTATTTTTGAAAGCCTGTGAGGAGGAAGGGAAGCTTGACAGGACGTTGTGTCAAAGATCACTCCAAGAATTCCAGTGCTGTTATTGGAGACGTGATTTGTCCATGTTGATCATGATACCTAGGCGAAGAGCAAGGTCTTGTGTGCAAGAGAGACTGAGAATGAGAAGGTTCCTGGTCATGGCAGTAAGGAGCCAATCGTCTAGATATGGAAACACCTGGAATCCTTGTCTGAGATGAGCTACTATGACTGTCATACATTTGATGAACACTCTGGGGGCTGTCGAGCGACCAAAGGGCTGTACCCTGAAATGGTAGTGATTGGCTCCCAGCCAGAAGTGGAGAAATCTCTGGGAGTGTTTGTCCATCTTTATGTGGTAATATGCATCCTGGAGGTCTATAGTGCACATCCAGTTGCCCTTCCCCAGAAAGGGAGAATGGACTGCACCGTGACCATCCAAAATTTTTGAGGTTTGATGAATTTGGTTAGTAAGCTGAGATCCAGGATTGGTCTCCAGTCCCCTGTATTTTTCGGCACTAAAAAGAACCTCGAGTAAAACCCGGATCCTCTTTGGTCTTGTGAGACTGGTTGGATGACTCTTTTTCTTAGCAGCTTTTTGATTTCTAAGCCTGCAGCCTCCCTCTGACCAGGTGGAACATCAGGGATTCGTTTTACAGTTCTGGGAGTGAGGTTGAATAGGATATGATAGCCTCTGGATATTATTCTCTGCACCCACGCATCCATTATGAGTTGCCAGGCCTGTAGGTGAAGAGATATTCGACCCCTGACTGCTTCCAGAGGAAAGCAATCGGGCCACTGTTCAGGAGTGCTGGAAGGTTCGGCCAGAGAAGGAATCCCTAGCACCCTGGTTACGCAGACCTTCTCTGCCCCAACAGGGACATCTTCCAGATGAGTTGCCCCCTCTGCCCTGGGGGGATTGCTCATCACGAGTGTCATGAAAAGATCCTTGGGACTTTTCCTTCCCTCTGATTTCTGTAGTAGGATCTCTGGGAGGTGGAAAAATGTATGCCAACAGCGGACAAGGTCTTTCCATCTTCCTCAGAATGTGATAGTGTGTCTCTTACTTTAGGACCAAAAAGGGGAAGATTCTTCAATAGGCGCGTTGACAAAGGAAGATTTGAAAGGGTCTGCGAAGTCATACAAATGCATCCAAGCATGCCATCTCCTGACTATGCCCGATGTGGCTGCTCGAGCTGCCCCCTCGGTAGTGTGAGAAATCAAGTGCATCGAGGAGTTTGAGATGGATTCTACAGTAGCTAGCTGAGAGGCAACAGTATCACGCACCTCCTGAGGCAGTACCCCCACCAAAAAGGCAGACATTTCTGAGATTGGATCTCTTTTTGGAGGTGAGTAAAGTGTGCCAGGTAATTCAGCGACTGAATGGTAAAGGTCACTGAAGTGTAGGTCTGCTTCACCAGTCTGTCCACAGCCCAAGACTCCCGGTTCGGGGGATGAACAGTGGAAATATCTTCTGCCAGTTCCCTCTTGGTGGCCACCGCCGCAACCATGGAATCAACTACCAGCTGTTTGGACCAGTTGGCTTGGTCTTCAGGAGTGGACAAAATTTTATCTGGCCTCTGGGGGACAGGTTCTATGTTGTCTGGGGCCTTCCAGGCATGCTGCACAATAAGCCTAATGAGCTCATCTGCAGGTGGGGTCACCCAGGAAATAGATGGTTGAGCACGAAAAGCCTGCAAGAACACAGATTCCTCCGAAGAAGAGTTGGAGGGCTTCCAGTCTCCCCCCTGCTTGAGGATCTCGAGAATGTCTCCAAGTGAGACATCTTCCAGGGGAGACTGTGGGGACCCTTCTCCCTCATTGTAATCTGTGTCTTCGGTGATGGATTCCTTAGGGGAATCAAGATGCTTCCTCTTGCAAAGTTTCTTTTGGGGTGGTTCCATGTGGGGTCTTCTGAGGAGGACTCTGGAGAAAGGGTTCCTTTCAAGGGGAAGGTTTTGCGGCTCCCATGCTCTAAATCCCAGAGTAGGAGGTTGGGACAGCTGCATGCTAGAGGGGGGTTTCTGGTTCTGATGCCAGTAGTGCCAACTGTAAGCCTGTTGAAGCAAGAACCCTTTCCATGACCTGGAAGGCTGACCCACCGAGGAGGGATGGGTGCCCAGAACCGAGGATGACTACCTCGGAACTGGGGCCACACCCCGCCCCAAGGAGCCTGCCTCCAGGTGAGGAGCTCTGAGAGGACCGGTAGCTGCCAGGAGAGCTGTGGTCGTAGACGGCGCCACAGAAAAAAACTGTGTTGAACTAGGTGCCATGGTGCCGACAGCCCAATCACTGCCCTGAGGGTGCAGCGGTTCCAAAGGAGCCATGGCACTAAGAATAATCGGTGCTAACAGGGAAGCCTCCACTGTTGAAGCTGAGACAGAATGCACTGGGATGGACATCAATACCAAAGTCTCAGAGACCTGAGAGGAGGTCAGAGCAGGATAGGTGAATACGCCATGAGAGCTTCCATTCCAAGAGGGAGGGAAGACCTAGTCGGGGTGGGTAATCCTCTAGCTGCCAAAAGCTGGTCCACAATCCTCACTACATCTTGTTCCAAAAGACTCCTGGTGGATCTGAAGGAAGCTGCTGATAGAGATTCTGGTCTCTCAAGAAATGGACTAAATTGTTGTCCCAAAAAGGGGTCATAAGAGGGAGAATACCTGGTTCTGGCAAGGTGCTCGATCTTCTGAACTGTAGGTGTCATTATTAGTGGCACCATGTAAGACATCTGCATAGTGGCCGGGGATGGTGCCAATGCAGGTATAGTGGTGTAGGAGTCTGTGTCATAATCAAGGACTGCACCAAGGGAGAAGACGGGGGACCCTGGTGCTGAAGCTGTCTGTGCCGATGGCTAGGGAGAAGCCTGGTGTTGACTCTGTTCCTAGGAGGACGGGGATGTCGGAACCGAGAGACTCCATTTCTGTTTATGCTTTTTCACATCCTTATGCTTAGGAGGTGGTGAGACCTCTGTCCCAGAAAGAGCCTCCGTGAAGGGTGTTTTCAGCATACCCTTCAGAATAAGCTTGTTCTTGCATTCAGCCATCATATGGTTGCTGAAGCCAGAAAAATGTCACAAGAAACGTTAATGTGGTCAACGCCCAAACAATAAACACACCTAGCGTGACCATAAGAGTTGGGCATCTTACGCCTGGACTTATCACATTGTTTGAACCCAAGCTTAGCCTTATCCAACATTATAACACACTAGTACTAACCAAACAATAAAACTATATCTACCAAACAAGATAAAGGTATAGAAAAAATATCTTTCTCTCTCTCTCTTTTATAGCTAGGAAAGGAGTACCAGCAATGGTACTAAGAAATACCAAAAAGGGTAAGAGAAGAGCCTACTAAGGTAGGGAAGAGGTAGTAGTACCAAC
The DNA here is from genome assembly GCF_019279795.1 of Protopterus annectens. Classification (NCBI taxonomy): domain Eukaryota; kingdom Metazoa; phylum Chordata; order Ceratodontiformes; family Protopteridae; genus Protopterus; species Protopterus annectens. The sequence goes on along the minus strand of NC_056738.1, from coordinate 409,474,269 downwards.
GATGGTACGAATGAACTACCAAGGTAGTGGGTAGAATTTAGTCAGGAAATAAAGAATGTAGAAACGAGAAATAACCTTAGACAAAAAAAACTGGCTAATAAATCGCTAAAACTAGAAATGACCACAATAAAAGCTACACTTAGCTTGAGAGAAGGCATGGCACGTCTGATGAGGAATGTGGCAAACGAGATCTGAAGAGACTATGAGAGGGGCATTGTGGGTAGGTCTTGGCTGAGAGTTTTTGGCTGACATGAGCTTAGTACCGGCCGTGTCGGTTCTGAGGATGGGAACCAAAGTCCTATTAGTAAAGAATGAATGAAGATTTACATCAGATCTTTTTTTTTTTTCATTGCATCTTTGTTTTTGAGCTAGTTTAATGTCTCAATCAGTCCAAGTGCTTCTTTTGCAATTTTAATGCATTTCTCTCAAAATGGCGGATGATGGGGCCTGCCTTGGTAACATGATCTTATTTTCTTGCTTTCTTTCCTTCTTCACAGAATACATTTCAAGTCCTCTTTATATGACTCATGCCAGACATAAGGAAGTGGTGCTGTTTTCTCATGCCATTAAAATATAATGGCAGGACTGTGAAGCACTGTCATCTAAACACACCTTCTGTAAAAGAGCTGCTTCTCTGTTTACCTGACTGAGCCTCATTTATCTGCCTGCCAGAGCTTGTTCTATGCTATAGATATTAGCTACTTGCAGCAAAAGAAAGTGGATAAAAAAAAAACTTTTTTTTTTTTTTTTTTTTTTGTAAGAGGAGTCTTTTGTAGTCCTAACAAACTTGATGAACCCTCCCCCATACTCTCATGCTGAGGTGTGAAAACTCTCACTGCCGTAAGTAATCCTTGCTGTACATTTATAAGTGACAAGTAGTAGGACTCTAAACTTAATCTGTCTGTTACTTCCCAATGCCTTCAGTGGGATGAGTTTTCTGTCTTATGAATGATGCAGACTTAAAATGTGCTTTACTAGTTCAATTATTTTTGTCATGCTCCCCCCCTCCTTTTTTTTCAATTTCATATTTATTTATACTTTGGTAACCAGGAAAGTGAACTGGTCTTGGGACCCTTTTCAGCCACAACATAAGCTACACTGGCAAAGATAATAGCAATTATTAAATGCACTTATCAATACAAATAAAAAAAATACTGACAGAAAGACATTGACCAAGATTGCATGTGGAACACACAGCCATTGTGTGACAGTGACCAAGTAAATCATTGAGGAACATTTACTAGAATGTATACCTTAATAATGCTTAACTATACTATGTTGTTTATTCTAAATGATTCATTCTATGCACACACACACACACACACACACACACACATATATATATATATATATATATATATATATATATATATAAAAATTTACCGCACTCAAAAAAATTGAACGAAGAGAAGAAATTTTAACTAAGAAATGAACTTCGTGACAATAAAAGCATTCAATAAAATAGTAAATAACAACAACTCTTGTAGAACTTTAGCGCTTTCGTCTTATTTATTATCAAGACTTCTTCAGAAAGACATGTTTCATAAGTATGAGCAACCATTTTCACTTCCTTTATATACATTAGTTCTAGCAGGCCATTTAAATTAACAACAGTTCCTTTCCAATAGAAAAGTGTGAACAAGCAGGGTGCTGTGTGCATTTTCATTAACATTACAATTGCAGTTACATAAGGCAAATTGGTCAGACAGTAATAGCCTTGTGGTGCCGTGTGCATACTAAAAGGGATCGTGTGCAAAAAGGGATCGTGTGCAAAAAGGGATTGTGTGCAAAAAGGGACTGTGTGCAAAAAAAAAAAAAAAAAAAAAAAAAAGAGGTTGGGGGGGGGGGCAGGAAAGATGACAGTCATGCTGTGATGATTCTAATATAAACATGTAACTTATGAGTGTTTGCCTCCAAAGGTAAGTAAAGAAGGGAACCGAGGAAGGTGGAGGAGTCAGGTAGAGAGTCCTACTATGCTTTGGCATCGGTGTGTGTGTAGAGAAATGTGTGGGTATGCCACCTGATGGGGGAGTGGGAGGAATGCGGAGTGGACTTGAGGGGGGGCTGTTAGGGGGCCGCCCATGACAAGGAGCCTATGAATAACAGTGTCCCCCAGAAGACTGTCAGTACAGATGGTACCACCCGTGGGCTGGTTTGGATGGTATCACCCCTTGAATGGCTGCGTGAAAATGTGAGACCGGGGGGTATAGTTGGTGGGGTCAGCGGGGCTAGCCTGGTGATTGGGAGCATGTGTGTAGGGGGTATGGGGGAGTCAAAAGTCAGAGAGAGAGTGGGAGCATGTGTGCAGGGGTATGGGGGAGTCACAAGTCAGAGAGAGAGAGAGGAAACACATTATATTCACTTGCACAGTTGTAAATCCATAAACACATTAAATCTACTTGCACAATTCTTCAAACCCTCTTGCACAGTTCTTCAAACCCTATCACATTTCAATCTCTATACCATTTACGTGCACATTTAATGTTCAGTGTCTCGTTGAGACCTGGATAGACATCAGCTCTCAGTTCTATCTGCCATTTTAATTCCCGGACTTGCAGGAATGTGTCCATGTCCCCTACAAATTCTGTTATTTTTTCCAGCACTGTGAATTTGAATCCTGTGAAGTTTGGGCAAATAGTACTGTGTTTAGCCAAGGCATTCAAACTGTCCTGTTTGTGTATTGCTGCAGTGTGTTCTTTAATACGGCTACTCAGCTTCCTGTTCGTTTTGCCGATATAGAAATTCCCACAGTGTTCGCAGAAAGCACAGTAGACTACATTTTTGTGTTGCAGTCATAGTGGTCATGTAGACCGACAGTTCTGTTGCAGTGCGGAAGGTGACGTTGTTGTTTTCCGTATGTGTACACAGGCAACACACTTGCCGCAGTCAGACATTCCAGGTTCTGTCGATACTTCGCTCTGTGGGGATGGGCTTTTATTCCTCTCGAACGCACCACCAAAAGAAGAGGTTCGTTTGAAACAGAAGTTTGGGGATGTCCCAAGTAACTTTGTCAGACCTTTTTCTCCTCCCAAGATGTCCCAATTGTTGGTGAGGACCCCTCTAATTCCAAACATATCGGTAGTTCCAGTGCATCATGCTGGCAAACCAGTGTGGAGGTGTGCCTGTCTTTAAAGGAGAGAGACGCCACCACCCTTAGTCTTCCCGACCTCATTTTGGGGTCAAAATGTGTGAAATGAAGTATAGCTTGATAAGGAAGGGGTGCTGTCTACAGCCCTGAATCAAGTTTCTGTGACCATGCAGAGATTGACATCTTCCAGTGCAAGGAGAGCCTCCAGTGAGTGCATTTTCAGGTTAAGGCTCCTAGCGTTAAGCAGTATGGCCTTCAGTTTGCTTTTTGATGGGTCTTTTATGTTGGAAGATTTGTCTTTGGGACATTGCCTAAAAAAGGCACAATGGGGAAGGAGAGAACCTTGGCCAGGATCTGGAATCCCAGTGGTGACAGGTGGAGGCCATCTCTGGCAAAGCATCAAGGCCTGTCAACCATGTCATCCCAGGCAGACATACTGGACACCCTTGCAATAACACCAAAAACTAAGCCAAATTTTGAAGTCAATTATTTTTTGTTGGTATTGTGATAACATTCTTGGAACAGTAGGATGCTGCTTAGGGCTAAGGTCATACCTGCCTGGGACACATACTCTGAGAGATCAATCATGTCTTTCTTCATATAGTCCAGGGAGGTATGTCTCAAGTCATTCACATCAACATGGACAATTACAGTCGTACTTGTATAGAGACTTAAGTCCGTGCATGATGTGGTGAATTCTGGCATCAGACAGACAACTGACCATGACCACCTCCTTGTTGAGCCTGGTGAGGGGGACATTGGTGTGTCTCACAATGGAAACACCAGTGACTAGTATGTTTGGTTTATTGTTGTGCCTTGTGGGCTGTGATGGTTTACTGTTTTGCCTGATGGGCTGTGTTTATGAGATACTGGTGTGTTTGCTGTGTGTGATGGTGTTGTGTGTGGAATGTTTGAGTGTGTTTTGGAGGTCTCTGCTGTTTCGGTAAGTTTTTATTGAGGACCTCTACATAGGTGTGTGTGTGTGTGTGTGTGTGTGTGTGTGTGTGTGTGTGTGTGTGTGTGTGTGTCATGCTTGGCTATGTGATGTGGTGTTTGTGATGGCAATTTCCTCTTTGTCTGGAGTACTGACTGTGGTGTGAGACATCATGGATTCCAGGTTACTGATGTACATGCATTTTTTGTAATTAGAAGAATTATGTGCTAGGAGAAGATGGTTGTCAGTAAACATGAGGCAATTGCTATACTGTCTCAGTATGCCCATGTCGACCAGGCTGGCAGGAGAAACTGATGGGGATTGTCCAGACATAGCGTTCCGAATACTCGGGTGGAATTATGGAGAGAGGGTTTTGATAAGGGTTTGTCCACAAAAACCTTCTTAAATGTAAAATAACCTGTCTGAAGCACAAGTGTTAAAACCAAAACTAAGATGCTTAGAACAACAGATAAATTTAATCAGGCTACTAACAAGCAGTACTAAATGTAGCAGAATAAAAGCACTTGAACACTTAAGAGCACACAGCAAAAATAAGGTCATAAAGTAGAAAGAACACAATGACAGTAAAAGCAGCTGAATAAAGTGTAATTTTTTTTTTAATTAAGTGTAGAGGGACGAAACAGAAAATGGTTCAAGATTAAGAAACTAAGGGGGTTGGCCTTCCCAAATGCTGTCTCTGTACTCAGACTGAGTTAATGAGATGGGACAGGGAGGAGTGTCCAAAATCAAGAAGCAAGGGAGTAGTCCTTCCCAAATTATCTCACTGTACTCTGTTGAGTGAGCAAATGAGATGGGAATGGGAGGAGTGACCAAAATCAATTTTACAGCAGGGGCGGGCAATTCCAAATCTACCAGGTTTAAGCGTACACAGGGCAGGAAAAACAAACAAAGCAGACAGAAGGGGCAATCAATAAACAATGAAGCAAATATATAAATGCAGTACAGTGTAAATTAAGTGCAAAAAAAAAAGTATACTTATCAGTTTGGTATGTCAGATGGTAGCCAGGTAGTTAGCTCTATACAATTTCACAGAATGCAAGTCTTTGTACTAGAAGTACTTTTGGAAAGCATTTTTGGTCCCAGTGCTGGATGGTTTATCAAAAATGTGATGAGAGGGTTAAGTTGATATACAAGGAATCTCTGATTTGTTTAACCCTCCCAGTATAATTTTTCAAAGGTTATGTTGCTCCCTTGTTCAACTGTATCAAGAAACTAAACTAAGTAAGCAAACATTAAAGGAGAACAATGGGATATTAAAGAAGATTGCTTAGCCTGCTGTGTCTTTTTTAGTCCCTGTTATTTGATCCTGGTTCAAAAAATAACCACCACAGCTTTAAAAAGTAATCCACTCTACTGTTTTACCTCATAGGCTTCCTACCTTTCTGTACTGTTTTAGTTTGTTTGAAACCCCAGTTGATAAACCTCTAGCTGGCTCTTAATTGCTGATGTCACGTCTGCCAGACCTCTTGCTGTAGTTACCAAGATGTCTCCTCCCACAAAGTGATGCAACCACTCCCTTATTTGCATGCTCTGTAGAGGCAGTGAACCTCCCACATAGTGACTTCAGAGCTGCTTTGCCCAGCCCACTCTATTCTAATCTAAATGACAAACTATAATCTCAATTATCTGAACAGCCCTACTGATATATGACAAAGTTCAGTGAAGAAGTACAGTAACAGCTGCATGAACAAAGAGCATAAATTTGCAATGACCTTGCATACAAATTAATTGCATCTTTTTATACAGGAAGCAGATGTTTGTCACAATTAATAGACAACACTACATAAGATAAGATTACATGAAGTATGCAATACCTTAATCTTAAATTACCACTTAAAAAAACATGCGACTGCTGTCATGTAAGTACGTGAAATGTATCATGTTTATAGTCTTATCAGTTGTTAGCTATTTAACCAAACTGGGAGTTTGATGGTTTGCAAAGCAGTAATTTCTCCCAGTGCTATGGAGCTCGAATCTAAATTTGAAAGCAGGAGGAGTTCAACAAAAAAAAGTGCCCCACTGTAAGGAAGGAAAGGCTGTGACAAAACACTACGTTAGTCAGGTTACCTGCTTTGAACTGTCAATCACATGCAGATAATGGGTCAAATTACCCTTAGCACTTTGACAGCCAGGGAAGATAGGTAGGTGTGAAGGGGGAAGGGAGATACCTTGAAGAACTACAATTTGGGCTTCACAAAAGAAATCAAGTTAGCATTTCTAAGAAGCAGCAGCAATAAAATGCACATTTCAGTTCTGTGGCATTTGCACTGCTTGTGTTTGAAGTAGTCATTGAAAAAGGAAAAATGTTAACCAAAACTAGGTGATTACAATGCAGCAGTGAATGTCTGTAAAATCAGTGCAGTGACAGGAGCTTTAGGGAAAAAGTGGCAGATATGATGCAATTATTTAGAGGCAAACAATGAATGCTGGGATACCTAGAGGCAGACTAAACAATCACAATTACTTCAAGATGCCAGACCCCACGTGGTCAGACTCAGAAATTATGTATAAAACTATCTAAAAACCTGTAAAAAGTCCCAGAGTGGTGTTAAAATGTAGGAAACACCAAACCATGATGAAATAAACATGTTTTTTGAGTCTGTGGGTGCAGTTCTCTTTTAAAAAAAAAACGGGGAGGTTTCACAGAGGAATGCAGGAATCCACACCAAACCATAGAACAGTCAACAAGGTCAGAATACAAATGTAAAGGGCATTGTGCCACTCCCCTCCCTAGCATTCTGTTATCACTTAAATAAAGTTAGATTCTTTATTTCTGACTCTTTGGCAACAGGTTGTTTCAGACAAAGAGGGTCTGACACTGACTCAGCGGGAAGAGAACACTCCTTTACCGGGCATTATTCCACATCCAGAGACCAAACCCCTCTGATGTCCTTCAAGGATGCATCTGCAGTCATAACATATGGGTTGTCCTGCCTCAGGCAGCCCTTCGGTCGGCCGGATTCCAAAGTCTGGGTCTGGCCTCGGCTGATGTCGCACTTCACCCGATGTCATAGCTTCTGGGGTATAAAGGCATCAGCCGACGCCATTTTCCTAAGTCTTTCTTGCCGCGCGGTGCCCGAAGCAGAAGCTGTTCGCAAGTGCCGGTCGGTCAGATCCAGAGATTTCAGCTACCGAAGACTTCTAAAAAAAGCTAAGTACCCCGTTTGGGACTCTTTCTTGCCTCAGCCGATGTCAGACAAAGTAAATAATTGTTTAACTTGTGGGAAACAAATACCTCATAAGGATTTTCACTCTTACTGCCTTCCTTGCTTAGGCCCAGACCACGATGTATCAGCTTGTTTAGCCTGTGCTTCCTTCAACCGACGGACACTTAGACGTCGGTCGGAGTTTGCAGAAGAATATTTTGGTCCCGCTTTTGCATATAAAATGCCATCGGAGACTCCGACTACACATTTAGCCAAAAAACGCAAGGAAAAGGACTGACACTCGCTGCCCGCGGTTTCGGCTGAAACCACGATTAGGCTGAAACCGTGTCCTCGGTTCTTCCTTCTGCCGAAAAATGCCTCCGACAACTGAGGCCAGAGAGGCCCCGGCTGAGTCGGCTACAGAAATTCCTACCGAAGAAGCAGGCGCACAAGAATTGTCCGACACCATTCCGTTGGACACCTCTACTCCTGCACGTGGGGCAGCTAGACCCCCTGCTTCCATGTCTATTAAGGCCTTCTCCAGGGCTAAAGCAGCTAAAATTTCCAAGGCCTTACCAACCAAAGCTTCCTCTCAGAGACCTTCCTCAAGTTCTCAGATTCTCAGCCTTGCTGAGGACCTTATATCTCTGATTAGGGGATCCCAACCTCACCCAGACAGGGCCTCACAACCTCCTCCTGACAAAAGGCCTAGGACAGAACCCCCTGAACCTCTCTCCTCTGATTATTCCTCGGATGGATCAGATTTATCAGACCATCAGGAAGGACCATACTCACCTTATGAGGATTCGGATGCAGAAGACTCTATTCCTTCTGCCTCCCCCCCAGAAGAATTTTCCTTTGGGGAAACTTTACACTCAATGAGGGAACACTTTCAATGGCAGGGTCAGGATTTTTCTGATTCTAGTTAAAGGCTAAGGACTTTTTTACACTTGCCACAGCATAGGCCTTTAGCCATACCACCTGTACTATCAGTTGTTGATGACGCATACAATGATGCCAGTACTGCCCCTGATTCTCTTCCCCCGGCCCCTGCCAAACCTGACAGATATTACAGGGTCCTGGATTCTCACTTCCACTTGTATAAGGCCCATGCTGCAGACCCAGAAACTATTTCTCAGGGCCCTAAGGGTGTTGCAGCTGCCACTGCCAAAAACCCCCTACCCTCTGAAAGAGAGTCAAGAGCATTAGAGAGATGGGTAAAAAGGTTTATACATCTGCTACTCTTTCTGCCAGGGCTTTAAACTGCCAATTCCATATGATACAGTGCCAGGAATTTTTGTTAGATCAGCTGAATAAAAAGCTTTCCTCTCCTGAACCTTTAGACCATAAGTCCCTTCAGGATTTGGTACACAACTCTCAGCAGGCCAGTAATCATTTCTTAAAATGTGGCTATGATGCACTGGAGGCTTCATTTAGATCAGCTATGACTGGAGCAGTGATTTGAAGGCATGCCTGGCTAAAAGAGCAATCCTTGCCAGACCATGTCAAGTCTAAACTCCTAGATGCCCCTATGGAGAAACAAAGTTTATTTGGCTCCCCTGCACAGGAGATTCTAAAGAAAGTGGAAGAAAGTGAAAAGCAAAATCTGTGCAAACAGTCAAGGATTTTCTGCAGGTCCAACCTCCGAGGTTCAGCAGAAACTGGCCTTCAAAAAATTGGTCCTTTCCAGACACCTCCAGAGCACAGAGAGGCAGAAATAGACGCCCAAGAGGCAGAGGTCAATCTAGGGGTGCATACAGGGGTCGTCAGTGGCAACCTGCCAACCAGAGGAGTACCGCCACAGCTACGACTACAACCACTTCCACAGGACAGACACAATGACTTGGCTCTGATTCCGCCTACCAGGGAACAACTGGAAGCACCCTTGGGCGGAAAGTTAGCTTTATTTTCAAAAAACTGGCATTGCATTACAGGAGACAAATGGACATTGCAAACAATAGACAAAGGCTACAGGTTTCACTTCCACACTTTACCAAAAAAGAGAGGAATGCCAAACCTTCCACCAAGCCAGAAGCCAGAGGCTCTAAAACAAATCTGCAACTTACTAAGGATGAGAGCAATAGAAAGGGTACCATCCATGGAACAAGGCCAAGGATTTTACTCCAGACTATTCCTTGTACCAAGAATAGAAACTCAATGGAGGCCTATTCTCGACTTGTTCGCACTAAACACATATCTCATTGTACCAAAATTCAAGATGCTGACCCTACAGCAACTTCTTCCCATGTTGGGCAAGGAGTCTTGGCTGGTGACTCTAGATTTCAAGGAGGCATACCTGCACGTCCCTATACGACCAGATTGCAGAAGACACCTCAGATTTCTTGCAGGATCAGAGCATTATCAATTCTCAGCATTGCCCTTTGGCTTATCTACTGCGCCCAGAGTATTCACAAAATGCCTGGCATCAGTAATTGCACATTGCAGGCTTCAGGGAATTCAGATCTACCCATACCTGGACGACTGCCTAATACAAGCGGACAGCAAGACAACAATAATAAAGGATTTGGCCTATGTCATACAACTGTTACAAGCCTTGGGATACACAGTCAACATCCAGAAGTCAAGACTAGTGCCATCCCAAAGGATAACATTTTTGGGTGCAGAACTGGACACAAAAACTCAGATGGCTTTTCTCACAGAAGAAAAACAAAAGCAACTACCAGTCTACTTCATGGCTTTGACAAGACAAACTCAGCTTACTGCAAGGAAAGTCCTACAGGCCCTGGGTTACATGGCATCTTGCATAATCTTGATTCCGCATGCCAGGCTGCATATGAGAAAATTACAATGGTACCTAAGGAATGTATGGTCTCAACACAGACACAGTATAGAAACCATGATACCAATCATTCCATGTCTGAAAAAAGAATTCCTGTGGTGGGCTCAAGCCTGCCAAACCAACAGAGGGTTGCCTTTCCACAAACCACAACCAAGGCAGACCATCACCACGGACGCCTCAGACCTAGGCTGGGGGGCACACATGGAAGACAAGTGTATCCAAGGCCTATGGTCTCAAGACCAGCTGAATCTACACATAAATCTAAAGGAGATGCTGGCAGTGAAGCATGCAATCGAGGCATTCAAACCATTCCTCCAGCAAGGACATCTGCTGTTAAGGACAGACAATACCACAGTCATGTGGTACATCAACAAACAGGGAGGCACATTCCTACCCTCTATGCCGGATGGCAATGGACCTGTGGAACCTAGGCCTGAATCTCAACATTCAACTGCAGGCCAAATTCGTACCAGGAAAAGAGAATTCACTAGCAGACAGCTTAAGCAGAACTACCACGGATGCTCACGAATGGATGCTGCATCCAGACATCTTCAAAAACATAACAAAGAAATGGGGAATGCCAGAGATAGACCTGTTCGCCTCCCCACTCAACCACCAACTGAAGAAATTCTGCTCAAGAGAATACCACCCACAAGCCTGGAGGGTGGACTCCCTTTCTTTCAGCTGGAAGACCCTGACAGTTTATGCCTTTCCACCTCTCCCATTGATGTACAAAGTTCTACTGAAGATCAGGGAGGAACAACCAAAGGTGATTGATACCTCCAGACTGGCCAAGGCAGCATTGGTATCCGCTACTGAGAAGCATGTCTCGGATGAACTCATGGCCTCTACCTCTATGGCCTTTACTTCTAACGCAGAACAACTACAAGACCCTGCATCCAAACTTGAAAACGTTGCAGCTAACTGCCTGGAAAATTGCATAAAACAAAACCAAAATGTTTTATCTCAGAGGGTCAAGGACATTATCCTGGAGGCTCGCAGACCCTCCACAAGAAAAACATACTCAGCTAAATGGAAGAGATTCCTCATTTGGAGTGCATCAAATGGTACAAATGTCACACTGGCAAACCTAGCACACATCCTAGAATACTTAGCAGAACTGTTCCACAATGGCCTGTCCTACTCTTCCATTAAGATTCATGCTTCAGCAATTTCAGCAGAATACAACAAGGATCCTCCTATCTTCTCTCACCCTCTCCTCAGACAATTCTTAAGAGGGATCAGAAATGTAAAACCTCCAAGGAAACCACCTCTGCCTGCATGAGATCTCAATTTTGTGCTGGAAAAATTAACACTTCCCCCTTTTGAACCAGCAGCATCAGCAGACTTACAGTTCTTATCTTGGAAAACTGCTTTCCTTCTAGCAATCACTTCAGCAAGAAGGGTATCCGAGTTACAGGCATTAATGGCAGTACAGCCTTTCCTTATCTTTCACCAGGATAGAGTGTCTCTGAGAACCAATCCTACTTTCATGCCAAAGGTGGTATCCAGGGTATCCTTGAACCAAGCTATTCATTTGCCTACGTTCTTCCCTAACCCACAAAACAGGGGGGAAAAACTATTGCACACCTTGGATGTACACAGACAACTACGCTACTATCTGGACAGAACTAAAACCAGCAGAAAGACTGACCAGCTTCTGATAGCATATGCAACAGGAGTGCAAGGAAAAGCAATTTCCAAACAGACAATCTCAAAATGGATAGGAAATTGCATTTGATTCTGCTACTCTTTTCATGGAAAGACAACTCCTGAAAATATCAGGCCTCACTCCACAAGAGCCACAGCCACCACTACAGCTTTCTTATGAGGAGTGGCTGCCAAAGACATTTTAGAAGCTGCTACTTGGAGCTCCGTGCATACATTTGCCAAGCATTACAATCTTCCTTTATACTCCAGATCCTGAGCAGGTTTTGCAACTGCAGTTTTACAGGGGATCTTAACTACACCATCATTATCTTAGTGCCTCCTCCCCCAGTTTGGCTATGGTATTCTACCCATATGTTATGACTGCAGATGCATCCTTGAAGGACATAGTACAGTTTTGTACCTACCATAAATGTAGATGTCCGATAGGTATGCATCTGCAGTCAGGATTACCCACCCTCCTTCCCCTCTGTGGTATTCCTAGGGTGCTTACCCCTCTTTTAGCTAGCTGGGGGAATCTGTTATGGTGTATTTGTTTGTATGTATATATGTATATATATGTATATATATTTTGCTTTCTACTGTTCGGAATTTTCTACATTTATCCAAATTTAGCCTTCCTAGAGGGCACCTGGCATCTGGGGCAAGAAACACTGAGGAAAATGGCGTCGGCTGATGCCTTTATACCCCAGAAGCTATGACGTCGGGTGAAGTGCGACATCAGTCAAGGCCAGACCCAGACTTTGGAATCCGGCCGACCGAAGGGCTGCCTGAGGCAGGACAACCCATATGTTATGACTGCAGATGCATACCTATCGGACATCTACATTTATGGTAGGTACAAAACTGTACTTTTCCTCCTGTCCTACAACACATGCAACATTGGGATGGGGTAATATGAATAATTCTCCTCTCAGTGGGCGAAGAGGTCTTCATTCAAGAATGCTTCTGATACCAAAAAAAAAAAAAAAAAGAAACTGCCTGGAGATTAGTTAGTCATAAACCACTTTGTGAGAGTGCCCCAGTTCAAGATCCTGTCACAACACAATCTTATACCCTTTCTTCCCCATTTGAGTTTGTCTGTATGGTACACATACAAGAAAACAGTAATTGATAGATGGTACGGATATAAACTGTGATGTTTATTAATTCCATTATATTAAACTGCAGATTTCCTCATCTAACAAGATGTTGATGTGGCCTCATATCTCTATGTGCAGAACATGGCAAAAAATGTATTAGCCCTTTCAGTAAGAGCAATGTTCATGATAACTACTACATCAATAGCAACACCCTAAGTACACACATTGGTGAGAGACCTGGGCACACAAGTTGACAGCAAACTTAACTTTGATCACCATGTCTCCATAGTGTAAGAAGGGCATTCTATATTGCTCATCTCATAAGTAAGGGCATTGCCTCCAGGAAAAAAAGAAATTATAACCTCCCTGTACTCTTCCCTCATCAGGCCAATAATTGAGTAAACTGCCCCTTTTGGTATGCACCTTTCCAAGCAGCAATTGGAGAGACTACAAAAGTTCCTTACAAGAAAAATTCAAGGTCTTCAGCATCTGTCCTAGGTGGAACGTCTGAAATCACTAACTTTATTTTGTTTCATACAGATTACTCTGAGGTGATCTCTGCCTTGCATATAAGTCCATCTTTGACCGTGCTTTATTGGAAATGCTGCATATCCGCAAGTCAAATGGTACACAGAGTACTCGCTCTAAAAACCATAACCTGGTATGTGACATCAATAGAACCAGCTGGAGGGATAGATTTGTCTCCCAGAGGTTGCCACACATTTGGAACATACTCCCACTTCATGTCAAACAGAGCACCTCATTGGTTCTCCTTAAACGCATTCTGGACTATTGCATGGATGACTGTAAATTCATCCCAGGGTTGCCATCTGTGTCCCTCTTGGATAGGGGCAATAGGCCCTGATTATGAAAAAAAAGGGTAGAACTTGGCTAGGCTTTTAAGGGCCCTAGGGCCATTAGCCTGTTAACTTCTCATGGTCTTGGCCAGTGCAATAGAGACTGCACCATTATTGATGAAAATTTGTTTTGAGCCACTTTCTTATGTTTTGTCCATGCTCAGATGTAACTGTTCTGTAACACAAGCACAATTTGAATATTAATGTGTAGCTTCAGTTTAAAAACTGGTTTCCTCTATGATACTTGTCATGCCTCTTCTGATGCTATTTGTATTCCTGTGAATATGCTAAGCTGTTGTCTGACTTAGAGTTCCCATGCATATGTATAACACATCCTTCATCTTTTGTGGCTGTGCAGTCAATTGAAGTTACACTGAGGAGTCATGTCTGCATAATGAATTTGTCTCCTCAGCATGATACCCATTAGCTAAGCTTGCCCCTTTCTGTAATGAGAGCCAGAGCCTTTGTGATTCATCAGGCTTCACAAGTTGGACACTTGTAGATAGATGCTAAGATACACGAAAGGTGTCTTATCTGCATAACTGATTTGTTTTTACCATTAGAGCATCTCTTATGCAGTGTTGTTGCCATGGCCTGTTCATACATTTGCTGGCTTGCCCATATTTTAATGTTACAACTCTGCTGTTTATACTGAAAACTTTGTCCTTTGCACCCCTTTCTTTTGATGAATCCATGGCCCTTCCCTGTAGTATATATGAGATGATTGCGTATAATACTACAAAGTATTGTCATCACATTAATTTTGTTGATATTCCTGTGAAAATTGCCTTTATATATATATTGTGTGTATAAATATTTATATATACACATACATGCGTGTCTAGGTGTGCCCTACTTGAACAGCTAGTTTAGAGATGGGACCCAGCAGAAGACTCCAGAAACAGAATAGGCAGGGTGTAATACATTAAAAAGGAAATGTTACTGTTAAATTAATCCTGATACTATCAATGATTGCATATGTGTGCAGTTATGGTAGAACATACTACAGTTAGGCTAAGCAACTAATTAAGTAGATGTATCAGTTTACAACCAACAAATTATAATTGGTCCAGGTTAGAACTGATTTTTTTTTTTATAGGTTCATAGGTTGGTACTAGGCTATCGGCCCTAGGGCCTATACAAGCCTAGCCATAACAATTCCCTGGATATTTCTTCCCACAATATTTACTTCTCTGGACCCCTGTCTAGCAGGGTGACTGACATGATCCCCGGGGTGAATTTCCTATCTCCCATCCAATCGTCAAGGTTCCTTTTGAAGAGGGCCAAGGAGGCGCTATGCTTGACATATAAGGGCAGTCTATTCCAGAATTTGGGGAGTCTCTGGGTCAGGAACCTATCCTTCCAGCATGTTTTGTTCAATGTGATGACAAGGTTTAGATCCTTGGAGTGTGTGGCTCTGAGGGATTGGGATTTCTTTAAGTGGAGCATGTCCAACAGCTCAGGGTTTGACATGGCCTTGTATGTTAAGCAGAGATCGCCTCTGAGTAGACGATATGCCACAGTGTATAGCTGGAGTTTTTTTAGATGGTCAGCATATGGTATCTGCTTTAGGCCTGTGATTCTTTTAGTGAGGTATTTCTGTGGACTTTACAGCTGTTGCAGATGTCTTGTGAGGTACATACCAAATGGGGCATTATACTCTATAATGGGTCTAATGAGGGATGAGTACAGTGGGACAATGACCTCCTTTTTTCTGGATGAAAAGCCCTTAGTGATGAGGCGTGCCACATAGAAGGATTTCCTGACTGTTGTGGCGATGTGGTTATCGAAAGTGAGACCACTGTCCACCTGTGTCCTGAAGTCTCTCATCACACTTTCAATGTTTAGTGTACTGCCACCTATGTGGTAATTCATGGGCACATGTTTTTTTCCGAAGGGGATAACTATACATTTCTTGGCATTAAGCTTGAGCCCATGGCTCTGGCACCAGGCATCTGTTTCTGTAAGGCCCTTTTGTAGAATATCCACATCATTTGGGGATTCAATAATGGCTCCCAGTTTGCAGTCATCAGCAAACTTTGTTAGCCAGGGTCCCTTAGTGTTGGTCTATACTTCAGAGAAGTAGATGACAAACAAGAGTGGTCCCAGGACTGAACCCTGAGGTACTCCACTTATTTGTCTGGAGCTGGATTTGGAGTTGGCTACTTTTACAGTCTGGGTTCTGTCAGTAAGTCACTTGGCAAGCCATCGAGTGACGTAGGGATTTATGCCCAGCTTAGTAAGTTTATCTATGATTCCAGAGTGGGGGATGGTGTCGAAGGCCTTGGCGAGGTCCAGATAGGCTGTGTGGACCGCCTTTCCCTTGTCCACAGGTCTGGAGACTGATTCGAAGAAGTCAATCAGATTCAGGAGACAAGATCGGCCCTTCACAAACCCACACTGGGTGGGACCAGTGTTTGAAGGTTGCCAATGTCTGTTCATGCCCTTGCAGATCAAGCTTGTCAGACTGATGGGACGTAGTTCCCAGGATCCAAGGCAGATCCCCCCTTGTGGAGTGGGATAACTGTAGCTGTGTGCCACTCAGTGGGCATGAAGTCTGAGGTGAGGCTATGATTAAACATGACACTTAGGTGAGGTGCTAGTTCATTTTGTAGTTCATGTAGTACACAGCCTGGGATGTTATCTGGTCCCACGGATGCTGTATTCTTAGCTTTGCAGAGTGCAGTTTCTACCTGTGTGGCCATGATTACTGGAATTTGGCAAACGTTTGGTATTGAGATGGGCCCTTTAGGGGGTGAGAGGGGGGTGAAGTTGGCACTAAATCGATCTGCCAGGATATTGGCAATATCCTTGGGATCAGTATATTTAATGCCATTCTGTTGTAGCTCAGAGCAGATCTGAGCATTGCCATTTAGATTCTTGACATAACTATAGAATGCCTTTGTGGTTGTCTTTGGAATCTTTGGCAATTTTATTTTCATAACTAGTTTTTGAGGATTTTATGAGGGATCTCAGCTTCTTACTGAGGTTGGTGAGGGAGTGTTTTGCATCCTGGGATTTTCCTCTTTTCTGCAACAGTTTCTTCCTTCTGTTGTATAGTTTGTTTATAGCAGGGGACCACCAGATTGGCTTCCTTTTTTTGGAGAAGAGCATCTTGGTTCTATTTGGGATGGCTCGATTCATGCACGAGTGGATGTGCTCATACAGTGCCTTAGTGTAGGACACTGCAGTCGAACTTTCAGATCCAGTCTGCATGGGTGTCGTGAAGTTTGTCACTTCTGACTTCAGTAGCATGAAGTTGGCTTTGGAGAAGTTTTTAAGGAGGTTTCCTTACTAGGGGGTAGGGGTGGGATGTGGATGTCAAGGGTGATTTGCTTATGGTCAGACCTGACCAATGAGGGGGTGACCAATGGTGTGGAGCATCTATCTCCCATATTGGTAATGACCAGGTCTAGGATATTGGAGCCCCTGGTGGGACAGTGGATTAGTTGATCCAGGGCATTGGAATTTATGAATTCCAAGAACCGTTGGGAAAAGGAGTTGGTACCCGAGTAGTTTTCCCAGTTAATGGCAGGGTAGTTGAAATCACCCAGTATTAGGGTGCTTGATTGTATCATAATATTTTCCAGTATGTTTAGAAAGGTGTAGTGAGAATCTTGGGACATGGTGGGGGATCTGTAGCAAGCTACAGTTTGGATTGCAGTCTTACCTAGTATTAGTTGCACCTGGAGAATTTCAGATGCATTGTGTTGGGCACCTAGCCTGGAGGTGTTGAATATCCTTGGTGAATATGGGCACTCCACCTTTAGTGTTTTGGTCTTGGTTTTGTGGCCGAAAAGTGTGGTAAGAATTGTAGCCTGGTATTGCAGACGTGTTCTCTGGAGCCTTGAACCAGGTCTTTTTATTTTTTTTCCATAGATTAATATTGGGTACAGCAACAGAGGAGTAAACTGAGGAGTGATAATTCTAAAGAAATGTATAACTGTTTTGTGTCTCAACAACATATGCACTAATCATTAGCAAATACTATTGTTTAAGAAACAAGAGTACATTTCAAGCCTTAGTAAGTAATGGATCTCAGGCATATGTGTATAAATTAATACACACACACTTTTTCTGTGCAGCTTTTTTAGGGTTTGACTCATTCATTGCTCCTTGACTGTATGAAGAAAGCAGTGTTCAGTTTCAAAATAAAAAAAAAATACTTTTATGTGCTGCATGCTGATCTGATTACAAATTGCACATCTCCCACCTTGCATTCTACTACGCTGCATGTCCATTTATCAATGACATTCTCCATAACTTTCATGCACTGTGATAGTTTGGTGCCGCTGTACTACTCACAGTTGCAGATGTCACATTTGTTCTTGTATACTGGCACAAGTATGCTTAATCTTTAGTCATCTAGGATTTGCCTTTCTCACCACACTGCTATGAGTGCCCTCAGAAGTCGTTTCTCCCCTGTCTCACCTAGAGTCTTTATCATATCTGCTGTGACCTCATCTGAGTTTGCTGCTTTCCCTGATTTCATTATCCTTGGTGATAGAATATTCTAAGTTCTTGTAGGGTTGTCTCCTCTTATTGTAGCCTGCCTCTGGGGCAGTACACCTTCTGTGTGTTTTTTTGTCCTTCCTAATCTGATGGAAATACTCCTGTCTGCCTTTGATGTCCTGTGGACTGGTGAGCAGGTTGTTGCTGGCATTCCTTTATAAAGGTTGCCTGACTATTGTTTTTATTTGTCTGTCTTGGCCTTGCAACTTGATGTAGTTTCTGAGTCACCTGAGTCTTTTTCCAGAAGCTGCTACAGTACCTCCAATGCCCTTTTCCTTGCTATTGCAACTCCTTTCTTAGCTTCTTTATTATGCAATCAGCAATCCTTCCCAGCCTGGTTGGTATTTTCAATTGCTTTCTTTTTCCTGCCCTCCTTTCATTTGCGGACTTCCTGGACTGCTGCATTCCACCACCTGCTTTCCTTATGTACCTTATTAATGTACCTGGCTCAGCCACATAACAGTTCTGTATTTCACTCTTTCCTTACCATAGTCCTCACACATGCTGGTTTGAGGCACTGCCATTCTTTAACTTCTGCTATTTCTTCCTCTACTTGTGCTAGAGTCCTGAGTAGATCCTTGAACTTTTGTAACTTTTCTACAGTCAGCTTCCAGGTCTTGAGCCAGGTCTCTGTTGACCTTAAAGCCCTCTCTCAATACTGCTTGTGGCTGAGTGTGGTAACCAGTGGTTTATGCTGTGGGCTTGACTGGCTTGGGATGCAATCACTGATTATAACCTTGTACCCTTTCCTTACTAGGGGAAGTCTACCTGAGTCTTGCATATTGGCAACTTTTGGATGTGAGCTTGTGACAGTCTCTCTTTCACTGTGTTGGCTACTATCAAACCATTTGACAGAATTCTCAAATGGCCTCCCCCTTATTCCTGTTACTCCACCCTTGTGGAGCCAGGCAGTCCTCATCTCCTGTTCTGTCTGTCCCAACAGGTGCATTCAAGTCACCCATTATCAGCACCAATCATGTTTTTCATGTTGTCATGCCTTCTTTATTAGGTCCTGCAGCTGCTGTCTGAATGCAATCTTTATCAGTATCACAATCCTGCTGTGGAGGGGCATAGGCTGTGAATACTACCCTTTCATTACTCTGGAGTCTGACAGCCATGAGTTTCACTAATTCTAATGATATCCCTCACTGCCTTCTGATGCCTTTCTCTAATCAACATTCCAACATCATTTCCAGCCTATCCTCCTGAATTGCAGAGTCTGTATCCCAAGCAAAGTGACTTGGCTGCACTGCCTTTCCATCTTGTCTCCTGGATACATAGGAAGTCCAGTCTCCTCCTTACCATCATGTCATCCACTTCCGAGTTGTGTCATGTCAGTGATCCTATATTTTGTAGCACTTCTCAGTTCATGTTTGACAGGTTCACTGGTTTATGTCCAGTTTTTGCTCAACAGAGCTATCCAAGGCAACCAACGCTGGGCAACTGTACACTGGCTGGCCATTACCTGTTTGACCTATGGCTGCTGAGCTTTATGGCAAGGACACAGCCAATAGGGGTCACATACACACTTTGTGGAGTGCATTCAAACCCTACTATTATCTGTATTTTTTGCTAGTGGATGAAAAGTAATAGGAGTAAGCAGTAACATTTCTGTAACATGTTCTTATGTTTGTTACCACCTAAAAAACAATGAAGCATGGTAATACCATAAAAGGAAGCAATTTCTTGAAAATATATACTGAGTAGAAAATGGGAAGTGAATACTAGACACATGACATAGGGTCATATAATTTACCCCTATCAGTACTTGACCAAATGTCAGTAGAGATTATAGGTCCTACTGCAAGGTTGTTACACTGGAATTAATGGTCCTACAGTGGTATTGTAGAAGAAAGGAGTTCCCAGTGGTGCTTATGCATTACAGCTGATCAGAATGCCCGAATATACAGCAGTGGCTTTCCTTCTAACATGTTCCGGATAAGTCATGTATGTCGGTCTGTGTGTATTCATCTTCTTGAAGATGAATTTATCTCCAAGTGTGCATACCTAGTGGATTACAGTGTGTTTAAACTGTACCTGAAAGCCAGAATGTTGATTGCTATGAGGGAGCTGAGTATTTCAATGACTGTACTTTAGTATATTTCACAGCTGTATATAAATGCCACAATTTGGTGTTAACAATAGTCAGCGTCACAAATTATGCCTGCCTTCCATTTGGTGACGTGCCTTTTGTGATGTGACTTGCATAAGCAGTCTGTATGGTACACGTGTAAGGAAATAAGTAATTGATGGATTGTACATCGAAATAGAGATTGCACAAATAGAGGTAAATTTGTTTAGAGCTAGTTTCTGGTATCCTGTCTATGCTTAGATGCAACTGTTTTGTGACACAAGTACCATGTGAATATTAATGCGCATCTTCAGTTTAAAAACTGCTTTCCTCTCAGATACTTCCCATACCTCATCTGATGCTATAATTAAGATTCCTGTGCATATGCTAAGCCATTGTTTGTGATTTAGGATTCCCATGCATATGGTCACACTATCTTCTGTTGCTGAACAGTCAAGTGAAGTTACACTGAGTCGTCGTGATGTCTGCATAATGAAATCATCTCAGCATGATATTTGTTAGCTGAGCTTGCCCCTTATTGTACTGAAAGCCAGAGTCATCGTTATTCATTAGGCTTCACAAGTTATGCACTTGTAGATATGCCAAGGTAACTGAAATGTGTATTAGCTGCATAATTGCTCTGGTTTCTAACTTTAGAGAATTTCTTAGAATTAATGTCATTATGCAGTGTTGATGCCATGAACAGTTTGTACATTAGCAAGCTTGCCTGTACTTTGATGTTACAGCTCAGCTACTCAAAATCCAAAGTTTGAGCTGTGCACCCTTTTCTTTTTATGAAACTATAGCCAATCCTTGTGCTACATGTGAGTTGATGTTTGTGTATAATCCTACTAGTGTTGTCATCACATTTGCTTTTTTTATTTTGCTGTGCAAAATGGCCTTTCAAGCTTGATCCCTGCTGTAAGAAGTAAACTGATATGGTAATAGAAATGCAACAGTTACAAAAAAAAAAACTGACTGTAGTATAAAACATATTGTTGGAGGTAGTCTGTTTTATCTAGCTTCTTGAGGAAATGTGTGAAATTTTGAATATCAGAGAATAGAGAAACTTGTGGTAACCTGCACTAGACATCCTAGTACCATCTAAATTTTTAACCCTGTGACATACTGAGAATCTACCGCAACCATATGATCCCACCCTTTTCCCCATGGTATGAAAATGTCTATAACTCGCATCTTTTTTATTTAATAATTCTTTTAAATTACAATATCTACCATAGGAAAAAGTTATACGTTTTGGGAACAAACTTCCTATAGAGATGTCATGAATTACTATTTCCCAAGCTTGCCTCACTATATCTTCCAAAATAGGTGAAAAATTTAAATATCTGGTTACAAAAAACAGTATTTCCTCCATCCCTTCATGTTGCTCAATATTTCCAAATCTTCTATGATAAGAATGACATTCATTTCCAACTCGTTTCACCAATATTCAAAACTTTATTTTTTGCTTTTAACAATATCTGTTCCTTATAACCTTTGTTCAATAACCTAATGAATGTCTCTTCTAAATTATTTTCTTTTAAATTTGATTCCGAAGTGTTGGTTACAATTCTCTTCAATTCACCATAAGGCAGTGAACTAATCAAATGTGAAGGATGCATACTGGTTGCTTGTAGGAAATTATTGACTGCAGTAGGCATCCTATAAGGCTTGTGCTGTACCATTTTTGTTTCATCGACATAAAAAGTAACATCCAGAAATGAAATACTATCCCCACCAGTTTCCCACGTAATTTTTAAACCATGTGAATTATTGTTCAAAGTCCCCATAAAGTTCACAAAATCTGCTTGTTCACCTTTGCATATAAATAATACCTCTTATAATATACTACATTTCTCAAAAAATAATCCTGTCGTAACATAAACTGATTTTCAAATTCTCCCATATAAACTATGGCATACGAGGGGGCAAAGGCTGCCCCCATCGCAGTATCCCTAGTTTGCAGAAAGAATTTCTTTTTCCATGTAAAATAGTTGTGTAAGACAGTATTCAAGCAGGTTAAAAAAAGATGTTGAACGTGGTCCTTCACCTAGCTTTTTAGCCATTGCTTCCATACCCCATCTGATATTAATGTTAGAATATAATGCATTAACGTCTACTGTTGCCCAAAAGAAATTATCTTCCCATTTTAAATTAACCAAATCCTGGCATACCTGTTGAGTATTCTTAACATGATGGAATCATGGCCAAATCCCGAAATAATGGGTCTTCCTGGAGATTTAGACATGCTTTTATGAACGTTTTGAATTGCATACATAAAAGGATGCCTAGGTGTCTTAACTGTCAACTTCTGTACATCCCTATGCTTCAAAATACCAAGTCTTTCCCCACATTCCAAAATATCTTGTAACTCACTTTTGAATCTCTGTAATGGGTTGTATTGCAACTCAACATAATACCTTTCTTCTGAAATGATATTCAAAACCATTTCATCATATTGCCATGCACTCATGACAACCCAATTACCCCCCTTATCAGCTATTTTATACACCACCTCCTTCAAATTAGCTTTTTCTTGTAGAGCCATCCATTCCTCTTTAGTTAAATTATACGACTCAAAATTCCAAACAAAATGAGTATAAGCATTTTCTACTTTTTTTTACATACTAAATTTTCAAAAATGTTTACAGCTGAACTATTTCTGGGGGGCATAAAATTGCTATCAGACCAAAATCTAGGCATTTCTAAACAACCATGACCAGTAACAAAAGGTTCTGATATACCATAATTTCTTGAAATCTCATCCGAATCTTCTTGATCCAAATTTATACATACTTCATACATTTCATTATCATAAATACTAAGATTTAACAATTCATTCTCATCAGAAGATTCCATGTATGCTGCACCCCCCCATCATTAAGAAGTACATTTGTCTTTTGAAAAAATACTCTAAGGTTAAATTTATGGCAGAACTTTTTAACATCTATAATCACATCTGCCAGAGATGGAATCCTGGTGGGGACAAATTTTGTACCTTTAAGCAATATATTGTTTGCACAGTCTGAAATCACATTCTCAGTCAGGTTAACGATCTTCACAGTATTTTCTTCTAATGCATCAAATGTTTTACTATCCTGATGTATATCTGGATTTAAATTTAGAACATTTTCTGAACATACTGAAACTTCTGAAACTTCAGAGGTCTCTATCCCTTCTGCATACACACCAGAATTCATATTTCGAGTTATATCCATAATAATATTTTCACATGTAAAATTTTCAGAGCCTCCTGAAAATTCACATCTTTTCAATATCCAAACCTGACCATTCATTTCCTTTTAAAACACCATTTCCCATATCTGTGCTGGAAACATAATCTACCATGACAGCCTTGGTGTTAAAAGCATGCAAATGTGATGTGTTACCTTCAAGCTCAAACATTTTGTTAACCTCCATATGATTTGAAATGTGTTAATTCAACATTATCTCCTCCATTATTGACATTACATACACTAACAACATCGCTTATATGTCTGTTATTTAAACACTTCCCCTGTCATTGGAAATGCTTCACAAGTTTGCTCAAAGTTTAACAAATAATTGGATGTATTTTGTTCATCTGTTACATTATTAGCATACTGCCTTGCATGACCGGAAGAACAACTTTTAAAGTCATTACAGTAAACAAAGAATGTGTTACTTACACATTCATTAGAAAACAACTCTTCTAATTCTTTTTGTTCTTTCCGTTGATTCTCCCTCTCATCGACTTGGCTTTCTGCTGCTGCTGACTTGATCCGTGCCCTTCTGTGTAGTTTTTTGGTTCAAGAGTTTCTTGAGAACTAACCTCCTCAATGGAAATGCTTTTTCTTCCCAAAAATTGTTCACCCGACGAAATGGATGAATCACAGACCCTAGCACCATTACTTCTCCCTCTCCAATAGCTGCATGCCCCCTTCACATATAAACGTAGATCATACCATTCTGAAAGTCTTTAATGTCTCTGTTTAATTTTTGCTTCTTCCTTTCAATAACATTATTTTCAAGCTTCTGAACATTGGAAATTACTTGTTCCATCAACTGTTTGTACCTTTGACCAGGAATTTCCTTTTGAAGTGCTTCCTGTACTGAAGATATCTCCCCCTGCAGTTTATCCATGTTTTGAGCATTCCTCTTAATCAGGACCCGCAACCAGGCAATAGTACACTGTAATGAGGCCTGCCTCCACTCGGCCAAAAGATCACCTTCCTCCTCAGTAAAGTTACCAGCCGATAACCGATCTATACGAAGCCCTCGGGGAGTTACATCCAACGAAATATACTTCTCAAACAACTATCATAAAAGATAGTAACCTCACAGTGGTTATAGTTTGTTAGGAAGAACTGAGTATGGTGAATGTAGTTAATCACATAATGATGTAATTGATGTAACCAGAATGATTTAATTGATTTATTGTTGATTTGAAATAGTATATAAAGGGACATATTATGTAGTTGAAAATGTTCCAACAGAAGGCGAGAAGCCGAGGTACCAGAATGTTTGTAATAAAAGAACTTATGTCCTGATGGTGGATTTCCTGTCTCTTATTCGTGTGGTAAAAGCATTTTTATAACATGATTTACTCTAAAAGTGCTACTCAGATGATAGGAGTAAGGAGAGAGAGAGAGATGAGGGAACATTTTGAGTGGCACACTAGGCAGACTGCAAGCAAATCGGTCTGATGTGTATTGTCATGCAAAGCTTACTAGCTGAACCTTGTAGGGCGGGAAATGTGATAATCTTGCTAGCTGAGGGTTGGAATATGGGAGGAGTAACTTGAGAAGGAACTGAAGCAGATTAAAGTTGAATGTGTAAAAAAAAAAAAAAAAAGTCTTAGCAATGAGCTGCTAGTTCTGGAAGCTTTTTTCACAGAATGTGTAACACATCAGCAGTAAACACATTTGTAAGTGGCACTGCGTGACAGTAAATGATACTTTTGCTTACCCCTCTAAAAATTAGCTGCTCTTCTCTGTTCTTCTATTCTAAGTGCATGGAACTGTCGTGTGACAGGTCCAGCTATGGGCATTGTATTCTCGCAAACAGTGGACTTGCAGTGTATTTTGGGGAAGATTTTTCTTTAGAAGTAAACAAACTCATCAGGATTAGGGTTGCCACCTATCCGTTTTTTTTCTGGACTATCCAGAAATCAAATTGATTCTCCGGTAGTCCAGAAAACATTGTAAAAACTCCAGTATTCTGTTTCAAAAAAAGGAAACAGACTATTGAAGTTTGTTAAATCGGTTGATTTACTATACTTTTTTCCACAGAAAATCATAGTAAATCGGCTGAAGGCAGGCATCAGGAATGGAAAAAGAGGGCGTTCCTGCCTGTTGTCATCACAGTGACATCACAAAATTGGTGGGGAATGGGTGGGGTTACAGGTGGTGCGAGGGGTGTGGCCTTACTCTAGTTTTAGCCACAATGAAAGGTGGCAAAACTAATCAGGATGTCTGCCCCCAGGAGGGCAGTCAGAGTTACAAACAGAATAAAATTAGTAGTGGCTACTATCTGGTATATACAGGTTTGCAAGGAGCCAAACATAAGGAAAAGTTAAAGATATTTTTTAAATTAGTTTCCCATAGTGGTCCTTCAAGGGTATGTGGAAAGAGACTAAAAAGATGATACAAAAACTGAGGATTTGGAACCTCTGTTTTATGGACAGCAAGATTGAAACAGTTAAAAATGTTTTTAGTCCGTTTAGTTTTATACACTGGTCAGGCATATTGTTATCAACCAGAAGAACGGTTGTGGATAGCAGTTAATAAAAAACTATGGATTTTATCTGGAAGGTGAAGATGGCAAAAGTCAAGTGGGATAAGCTTCTTATTCCAATAAAAGAAGGCAGTTTGAGATTACCAGATTTTTGAAAGGTTATTTCAGAGCTACACAGTTAAGACTCCTATACATAGCACAAGCAGAAACCTATAATTCAAAGTGGAAAGGGATGATGATGAAATGAGGGAAGCTCAAGAAACGGGAGGAGACTGGGACTTTGGATGCAGATCCTTAAGGAGAATAATACAGAATAATATATTCATAAAGTAGTAGAAAATATTCTAAGAACTAAGCCAATGTGGGAATGGAGAAAGGAGATTCTGCTGATAGGGATGACTGCAGTAGGGGTACAAATAACAGGAGGCTGGAATTTTTTAGAAAAGTGGCAAAAGGACCAAGGTACTCGGAGCAAATACTTAAGAGGGAAAGGTAATATAATGGAACAACCCAAGAATTTATTTGGACTGCAGGCTTGAGACTGCTATCCCCATCAAGGATTGATATTGGAGTATAGGCAAAGAGAAAGTAGTAGGGGGATCCTAAGCAAAAGACCAGCACTTGTAGAGTTTTTAGTACAATCTAGAACAGAAGCTGCTCTTTTTAATAAAAAAATTAAATTAGTAGAGCATATATAATATTGAATGATAACTATAACAATTGGAGGAGGTTAGAAAGGCTTAGGAAAAAGATTGGAAAGCAATTTACAAAGAATCAATGGGGGTATAGACTTTGTTGCATATTTGGGAAGTATATATATATATATATATATATATATATATATATATATATATATATGATCTTTGCTTGGAAATGTTTACATAGGTATTTTTTTTTATCCCAAGTAGATTCTAAAGAATTTTTTTCTCAGGTAGACTGCAAATGCTGGAGGTGTGATGAGGAAGAAAGAGGTAATTTGGAATATATTTTCTGGGAATCTAATGAGTTGGCAGATATGAAAGATTTCCTGCAGAGTACTCTGTTAGAGATTCTGGGTGAGCAAACTGGTGCAACTAAGGTAATTATTTATTTTTTTAGCTATGATACAGAATCAGAATTGCCTAGACATAAGGCCTTGCTCAGTGTAATTATGCTGGCTCCAAAAAAGCAATTACTAATCAAAGTCTAAACCAACTGTACTAGAAGGAGTGAACATGGTAAAGGATAAAACAACTGGAATTTGGATCTTTAGAAAAGAGTAGGAGCAAATTATGTAGAAAAAAATGGAAACTGTGGAAACATTACATGCAGAGGATGAATGAGGTCTGAAAAGAAGGCAGGATTTGAAAGGGCTATGCCGTGTTTAATATACTCTGTCATAAGTGATGTATAATGTTTGCAACTAAAATTATGTCTGTATGGTTTGTTTTCATTTATATAAATGTATGATTGCCTACGTATACATAAAGATAAAGAGGTTTCTTGTTTAAAAAAATGGGGGGGGGGCAGTATAAAGGCCTGTAGTTCAGACACCCTTTTGGCAGAGGTTAAAGCAACCAGTAAAATAGTCTTCCAAGTGCAGTGCTGCAAACAAAAAGTGGTAGGCTTGAAATGAGCCTGAATCAGCTTTTCAAGGACAAAATTAAGATCCATAGGAGGGAGAATGGGCTTTCTTGGGGTTCTGACATGAAGAAAACCTTTAGAAATTGCTTGACCTCAAATCTAGAAGCCAGAGAAGGGATTCAGTGGCAGGGAAGCAGAGATTGCTGACAACCAAGCTTTCAGTGAGGAATAAGCTAATCCAGCATGTAGCAGTTTACACAGATAGGAAAGAATCAAGGGGACCCACACTGAAATGAGATCCTGGTAATGATTAAGACACCAGACAGATAATCTCTTCCAGTTGGACACACATTATTTCCTGGCCTCCTGCAGGACCCTAAGCAGCGCCATCAATGGAAACATTGTCAAAAAGGAATCAAAACCCTATAACCCAAAATGTCAGTTGAAGAGTGGAAAGGTGAGGGTGAAGAACAGATCCTCTGTCCTATGTGTGAAGGTCCATGCAGTGAGCTAACTTGTGATTGCACCTGGCCAGATGGCATAACAGGGGGAGCCAGTGCTTTCTGGGCCAAAAAGTAATCACCAACAAGATTTTTGGAGCGTCCTCCTCAATCTTGTGAAGAACCTTGGGAAAAGGAGGAAGGGCAAAAAGGAACATTCTCTTTCAAGAGAAAGTCATGGAGTCAACTTTCCAAGGACTTGGGACTCTGGAACAGAATTGACGGAATCATCTGCCCAGAGATGAGGCAAAGAGATCCACTTCAGGAATATGCCATGGATGAACTACGTCCAGAAATGCATCCTTGTGCAGCATCTGTTTGTGAGGCTGTGTCCTGGACCTGCTGAGAGAATCTGCCAGAAGACTGCACTTTGAAGGTATACAGACTACCTGTAGGGTCACCTGCAGACTGATGGCCATATCTCATGCCTGAAGGGCTAGTCTGCAAAGAAGGTAAGACCTCATGCCTCCTTGTTTGTAGATGTACCATGACTGTGGTGTTGTCTGTATAAGCCTTTAAGGGACCTGGCACCCATAATGAATGAAAAGCTTGGAGTCCAAATGGAAGCCCTCAATTTATTGATGTTGATGTGATCTGCCCCTCTTCTGAAGAAACAACCAAAGGCCCTGAATCTTCAGGTTGGCTGAAGCAGCTCCCCATCCCCAGCTCTGAGGCATCTGGCAAGAGTTCCTGGGATGGCTAAGGTGGAAAAGAACACCTGGATTGAGAGATCTGTTGAATCCACCTGTAAAATTCCAGTTTGAGACAAAGGAGCAGTGAAACTATATACTTGCAGGTAGCAGTGTTGACCCACACTGATTTAGCTACTATTGAAATTTCTCGTACAAAGTCTAGCCCAGGGAAGCATAGAGATGGTAGAGGCCATGAACCTCAGAACTCTGAGAAACTTCCTGGTCAAAAGACAGGACAGGGGGAGCAGGGAAAGAAAATTCATGACTGCCTGGAGGCAGAAATTGAGGCTACCACTGAAACAGTTTGGATCCTGCAGTCTAGAAATAATGTGATTCTGAGATGGAGTCAGCATTGACTTCTGAAGGTTGGCAGTGAACCCCAGGCTGTGTAATAGAAGCTGGATAAAGTGAAGATCCTGCAATTGCTTGGCTTGGGATGGGGGCCTTGAAGCAAGAGGTCATCCAGATCTGGAAATAATCTGAATGCCCAGAAGCCTGCAAAAAATGAGTACTGGAGGTAGGCATTTTGTAAAATGACTTTAGGCTGTTGAAAACACAAAGGGCAAAGCAGAGAACTGAAAATGACAGAGAAGCAGAGAAATGCAGACATTTCCTGAATAAAACTTAGCTAGGAATATGATGGTAAGTGTCCGTTAGAGCTAAGGAAAACTAGAAAAGCCTGGGGAGCAACAGAAGAAACAGACTGAAGAGAAAGCATTCAGGAGGATGGCACTTTTCAGAAAAAAGAAGTTATGTACTCACCATAACGTTCCATCTGAGTAGGTAAACAAGAAGTTATGTACACGCCATAATGTTCGATGTACTTAGTCCATCTCGCCTCACATTCTTACCCATGGTTCGGAGCCGAATATCGGCTCCGACTCGGCCAATTTTACTAGCTCGAAATCTCTCAATGGCTGGGCTAAGCAGGTATCCCATGGTGCACTGCACTATATCCCCAGATCTAGTTTGCTGCGAACCTCATTTATACTCAATGCACACACCACATCCAGGTAAAGAATAAGCTAAGCAGAGTAACTCTGCTGGTAACAACCTAACCTCCAAATCCTCCAGGAAGGGGGAAGGGGGAAGGTGGGAGGGTAAGTAAGAATGTGAGATGAGATGGACTACATACATCGAACGTTATGGTGAGTACATAACTTCTTGATGTTATGTAGTCCTATCTCGCCTACATTCTTACCCGTAGGACAGCGTCCCTAGCACCTACATCCTGGGTGGCTCATAGGAAAATACTCCTGAGAACTGTGGAACCAAAGGAAGACTTGCCCCTGGAGACCACGTCCAATTTGTAATGAGAAACAAATGTGTGAGGAGAAGCCCAAGTAGCTGCAGCACATATGTCATCCATCAACAATCTGGCTTGATAGGCTGTGGATGTAGACACTGCCCGAGTGGAGTGGGCCTTGACCGAAAATGGCAGATCATTACCTCCTGCTTGATAGATGAATGAGATACAACTAGATATCCACCTAGACAGAGTGACCCTGGAGACCAGTGAGTCCATTCTGTTTTCCGAAAAGGAAACAAAAAGTTGGTCAGACTTCCAGATATCCTTTGTTCGGTGCAAATAGAAGCATAATTGTCTGTGTACATCCAGCTGGTGAAACCTGAATTCTGCCTTGTTAGAAAAGTGATGGAAGAAGACAGGTAACTCAATGGATTGATTTAGGTTAGACACGGAAGCCACTTTAGGAGGGAACGAAGGGTTTGGTCTAAGACAGACCCTGTCTTTATGGAAGATTAAATATGGAGGTTTGATAGAGAGGGCTTGAATCTCTGAAACTCACCTTGCTGAAGTGATAGCTGTTAAAAAGGCTGTTTTCCATGTCAAGAAATTAAATTCGCAGCTAGCTGCAGGCTCGAAAGGTGGTAAGGTAAGGGCTTGTAGAACAAAATTAAGATCCCAGGGCATGATTGGTTTGGACACCGGGGGATGGAGCAACAGAGTACCCTTCAGGAACGCCTTGCATAGTCTATGCGCCATGAGACTAGGCTCATTCGCTACATGGAAATTAGAGATTGTTGCTAATTGAACTTTGATGGCGGCTGATGTGGAACCCTGGTGGAAAAGCATAGACAAAAACTCCAGGACTGAAGCGATTGGAGCTGTGTAAGGATCAATGCCTCTGGTATGTGCCCAGATAGAGAACGTTTTCCATTTGCTAGAATAAATCTTTCTAGTGGTTGGTTTATGAGAGGACAATAATATATGGACCACTTCTGGTGAAAAATTATGAGATCTGACTAACGATGGAATTGGAGTAGCCAGGCTGTCAACCGGAGGGTCATCAGGGAGGGGTGGAACTGCCCCGATATATGTGTCAGTAAATCTGGTTGAGGGTCCAGAGTCCAAGGAGTGTCCACAATGAATTGTTGAAGAAAGGGAAACCAAACTTGGTGAGGCCAGTGTGGAGCAATCAGAATGATTCTGCTTCCCAAGGATTGCGCTTTCTGAATTACCTTTGACAGCAAAGGAAACGGAGGGAAAGCATAAAGCAGACCAGAGGGCCAATCGTGAACCAGAGTGTCCCTGGGTGTCTCCCCCTGTGGGGGGATCAGCGTGAAGTAGTTGGGGCTGGCAAAAAGGTCACAGCAAGGCTGACCCCACCTGCTGAAGATTCGTTCTGCAACCAGGCGATTCAGGGACCACTCGTAAGGCATCAGAATAGCTCTGCTTAGACTGTCCGCAATCACATTGGACTTCCCCGGAATGTGCATTGCTACTAGCAACCATTGGGAAGTTACTGCCCAATGCCACACTCGCATGGCCTCTCTGCACAGAGGGTAAGACCTGGTTCCCCCTTGCTTGTTTAGATACCACACTACTGACATGTTGTCTGAGTGTATCGCAACCATCCCTAGAGGGAGAACACTCTGAAGTGCTTGCAATGCAAGTAGCACTGCTCTCATCTCTAGTACGTTTATGTGCAGATGTATCTCGTGTTCTTGCCACGTGCCTTGGACTGTCCTGCCAAGATAATGCCCCCCCATCCCATCTGGGAGGCGTCCGTGGCCACCAGGATGGGTGGAACTAAGGGCCTTCCCCCATCCAAATTGTTGGTGCACAGCCACCAACCGAGGTCCTGCTTGCATCTGTCCATGAGCAAGATGGGATGAGACAGTGGAAGTCTTTGGAAAGACCACTGAACAAAGAGGAGCCATTAGAGAATTCTCATGTGCAATCTCGTTAAAGGGACCAACATGATTGTTGCTGCCATGGTCCCTAGGAGCTGGAGAACATATCTTGCCTGCGCTGGTCTCAGGGGCATCAGCCTGTGTATCTGTTGTTGTAAGGCTTTGATCCTTTCCTGCGGTAAAAATGCTCGCATTCGAATGGTGTCTAATTCTGCTCCTATAAAGGTGACACGCTGCGAGGGCAATAAAGCAGATTTTTCCCAATTTATTGTTATACCTACATGATGACATAGGTTGATGGTAACGTCCCTGGTGTGAAGTAGTTGATGCCTGGTGGGGGCGGTAAGGAGCCAGTCGTCCAGATACAGAAACACTTGGAATCCCTGACGTCTCAAGTGAGCCGTCACCACTCCCATACACTTGGTGAACACCCAGGGGGCTGTGGTGAGACCAAAGGGCAGTGGTTGGAACTGGAAATAACTGGCTCCCAGCCGGCAGCGTAGGTGACTCCTGGATACCCTGTCCATTTTCACATGGTAGTAAGCATCCTTGAGGTCGATGGAGCACATCCATACTTCCTCTCCCAACAACGGGAGAATTGATTGCAGTGTGACCATATGGAACTTGGACTTGTGTACGTAGTTGTTCAGTTGGCTGAGATCCAGTATGGGTCTTAGGTACCCTGTTCTTTTCGGCACCAAAAAGAATCTTGAGTAAGTCCTTAATCCGATTTGGTCTGAGGGGACACATTGGAAGGCTCCTTTTTCTAGCAGCTGTGAGATCTCTGCTGCTGCTTGATCCCTTTGACTGGGTGGAACGTCTGGGATTCTTCTTCTTGGCGGGGGGGTCTGATGTGAGTGGAATGAAATAAACTCCGGAAATGATCCGTAATACCCATCGGTCCTGAGTAATGCTTTCCCAGGCTTCCGGATATAACAAAATTCGACCACTGACTGGCTCCGGATAAGCACAGCTGGGCACACCCTCAGGAACGAGAGTACGGAGAGCCACGAAAGGAATCGGGGTCTCCCGGATTGCCGGGGCCCCCTCTGCTCTAGGGTGACATCTCCCTGAATAACCCCCCCCTCCCCTGCCTCTGGAGAGGGGTTCACCTTGTGCTGCAGGAAAAAAACCTCTGTGATTTCTTGAACCACATCTCCCCACCCCTGGACCTTGGGATAAGGCCTAGAAGGAAGGGAAAAATGGACCCCTATGGCAGACAGGGTCTTTCCCTCTTGCTCGCACCAGGTGAGGGTGTCTTTCACTTTGATCCCAAACAAGGAGGAACCATCAAAGGGGGCATCAGTGAAGGAAGACTTGAAGGCCTCCGCAAAGTGACACAAGGGCAGCCAGGCTTGCCTTCTAAGGGCGACCCCTGAGCTTGCTGCCCTACTCACTCCCTCGGCTACATATGAAATGAGCCGCATGGACGAGTTAACAATGGAGTTGAGGGTAGAGACCTGGGCGTTAACTGTCTGAGCCACCGCCTCAGGAACATTACCCACAAGAGTGTCTCCTAACTCTTTGAGGAGATCTCTCTGGAGCCGAGTGAAGTGAGACAGGTAGTTCAGCGACTGTAAGGTAAAGGTTGCTGACAAGAGGGTATGCTTCCTGTACCGATCCATGGTCCTAGACTCCTTGCTAGGAGGATGGACGGATGAAGAAGACTCTGCTACTTCCTTCTGGGTGGCTACCGCCACCACCATGGCATCTACAGGGACTCCTTTAGACAGAAACTCTTTGCCTTGGGGGGCAGAAAGAAACTTGTTGGGACGCCTGGGCACAGGCTCTACAGAATCAGGGTTTTCCAACACTCTTCGACAAATCAGGTCAAGGAGTTCATCAAAGGGTGGAGACACCCAGGAGGCAGAGGGCTGAGCACCAAAAGCCTTAAGGAATACTGACTCCTCCTCGGAAGCGGCTTTGGATGGCCAGTCACCTCTTTGTTTCAGTATCTCCAGGATATCGGGGAAGGAAACATCATCAGAGGATGACTTGGGGGACCCCTCCGATTCCTCGAGGTCAGTATCAGAGGTGAGGGACTCATCCTGGGAGTCTATGTGCTTCCTCTTGCACAATTTCTTTCTGGGGGGCTCCACAGGTACGAACTCTGACGGACCCTCAGAAATTTGGGGACCACTCATGGGGGTATCCCTAGGCCCTGGTGCTCTGCTGTCCATGGATGGGTGGTGATCAGAAGCTTTCACCGGAGTGGTGGGGGACAGAGTGACCGACCCGCCTGATGTAGCTGACAATCTGGCCAGCATGGTCCGCATAGCCTCAAAGGCTGGCCCCCCCGAATCCGAGGAGCGACCAGTCTCCAAAGCCATGACGGGGGTCAGAATTCCCCGAGCTGATGCACTGAGAGGGAGGCTCAGGACCGAAATAAGCCCTGAGATGTACCCTCAGGCCCGACTGAGGAATCCCGAACCCCGAAGACGGAGCCGACGGGGTCGGAGCCGATGCTGGTACCGATGGAGACAAATGGGGCATCGGCGCCAGCCTAGAAACATCACATGGCACGGGACACTCTGGCTCTGAAGACAGAGATGTGCTCGGAGGAGGAATGATTGAAGACGGGGTCGGGACCGGCTCTGGAGCCGACTGGGTCGGAGCCGAAAACAATTTCGCCAAAACCGGTGACTGGAGGAGCCTCTGAACCACCCTATCAACATCCACATCCGAAAGGGTCCTGGAGGACTTAGGTTCATACTAGGCTATCTGCCCTAGGGTATTTATAAACCTAGCCAGAGTGTGTTTGGCTTTCGCCACCCGTTTTAAATTAATTTTGCTATGCCCTTTTTCGAGGTTAGTATACTGTGCCTCTGTCTAACAGTGACACAGAAGTGATACCCGGGGTAAACCTACGATCTCCCATCCACTCATCAAGATTCCTCTTGAAGAGAGTCAATGAGGGACTCTGCCTAACCTGGACTGGGATTTTATTCCAGAGTGAAGGGAGCCTCTGGGTTATGAATCTGTCCCTCCAGCATGTCCTATTTATTTCAGTGCTGAGGTTCAAGTCTCTTGAGTGCGTAGCTCGATGGGATTTGGATTTTCTGAGGTGCAGCATGTCCATTAATTCCGGACTGGACATGGCTTTATACGTCAGGCACAGATTGCCTCTGAGCAGGCGGTATGCCACTGAGTAGAGCTGGAGTTTCTTTAACCGGGCAGCATATGGCATCTGTTTGAGCCCTTTGATCCTCTTGGTGAGGTACTTTTGGGGTCTTTCCAGTTGCTGCAGGTGTCTGGTAAGGTACATCCCAAAAGGGGCATTGTACTCAATTATGGGCCTGATGAGGGATGAGTAAAGAGGCACGATGACCTCCCCTGATCTAGATGTGAATCCCTTCATAATTAGGTGGGCTATATAAAATGTTTTTCTAACCACTTTGGCCACGTGGTTGTCAAATGAGAGATTGCTATCAACTTGGGTCCCCAGGTCCCTAATTACTTCTTCTGTACTTAATGGATTACCACCTATGTGGTAATTTGTGGGCACTTTGTTTTGCCAAAGGGGATGACTATACACTTTTTGGCATTTAGCTTGAGGCCATGGCTCTGGCACCAATTGTCTGTTTCTATGAGGCCCTTTTGGAGGATGCTTGTGTCGGCTGGAGAGTCGATTATGGCGCCCAGTTTGCAGTCATCTGAGAACTTGGTCAGCCACAGTCCTTCCATGTTGGCCTGTACCTCCGAGAAATATATACCGAACAAGAGAGGTCCCAGGACTGGGCCTTGTGGGACACCACTTGTAACTGGTTTGGAGTCTGACATGGCTCCAGCAATTCTAACCATGTGGGTTCTGTCTTTGAGCCAGTTTGCAACACATCTAGTGACATAGGGTTTTATATTTAAGCTGGTGAGCTTATCTATAATGCCCGAGTGGGGTATTGTATCGAAGGCTTTTGTGAGGTCCAGGTAGGCTGTGTGGACCACCTTCCCCTCATCAATGGCCTTGGTGACTGTTTCAAAGAAATCAACCAGGTTTAAGAGGCAGGATCTGCCCTTAACAAAGCCGAACTGGGTAGGATCCAGTGTCTGTAGGTCCCCAATATCTTTATTTATGAGGTCCACGATGATCCTTTCCATAGCTTTGCAGACCAAGCTAGTCAGGCTTATGGGGCGATAGTTTCCAGAATCCGTTGAGGCACCACCTTTGTGGAGAGGGACCACTGTTGCTGTACGCCACTTTTTGGGTACATACCCTGTAGTAAGGCTGAGATTGAACAGTAGTTTTATGTATGGGTTTAGCTCTTCTTGGAGTTCATGTAGGATGCAGCCCGGGACACCGTCTGGTCCCATTGATGCTGTGTTTTTTGCTTTGGAGAGGGCAGCTCTTACCTGAGCATCTGAGATGTCAGGGGGGGGCAGCACTCTGCTGGGATAGATATTTTCCCTTTTGGTGGGGAAGAAGTTTGCGCTGAACCTGTCAGCTAGGATGTTGGCAATGTCTGTGGGTTTGGTGTATTTTTTGTCATTTTGGACTAATTCTGAGCATATCTGGGAATTCCCACCCAGGTTCCTAACATAACTAAAGAAAGCCTTTTGATTATCCTTAGTGTCCTGTGCAATTTTTCTCTCGAAGCTGGCCTTAGACGATTTTATGAGTGCCCATAGTTTTTTGCTAATACTGATCAGAGATGCCTTCCCTTTTTGGGATTTTGCTCTATCATGTAGTATCTTCCTCCTTATATTGTATAGTTTGTTTATGGCTGGGGTCCACCAGACAGGACGTCTGCCTTTGGAGGATTGGGTCTTGGTTTTATTTGGGATTGCATGATCCATGCATTCCTGAAGGTGTTCATAGAATGTGTTTATAAAGGATTCTGCGGTCTGGGCCCTATTTTCCACAGGCCCGGGGGCTTTGAAGGATTCCACCTCGGTTTTGAGGAGTGTGAAATTTGCTTTAGAGAAGTTTTTCACTGTGGTTTTCAGGGCAGGGGGTGGAGTCGGGATGTGAATATCCAGTGAGATTAGTTTATGGTCTAATCTTACCAGTGAGGGATACACTTCTGGTCTGGAGCATAGAGTCCCCATGTTGGTGATGATCAGGTCCAGTATGTTTTCCCCTCTTGTGGGAGTGGTAACAAGTTATTCCATAGCATTTGAGTTAATAAATTCTAGGAACCTTTGGGTTAGGGTGTTGGAGCTAGAGTAATGCTCCCAGTCTATGTTTGGGTAGTTGAAGCCGCCCAATATAATGGTGTTTGGAGAGACCTTCATATTTTCCAGTGTTCTCAGGAAGGCCGAGTGGGGTTCCTGGGTTTGGGAAGGTGGTCTGTAGCAGGATATAAATTGGAAGGCAGTTTTACCCACTGTTAGTTGCACATGGATAGTCTTTGATGCTTCGTGCTGTGCCACCAACCTGGAGGTGTTGGTATCTTTGATGAATATTGATACTCACCCTCCTTTTGTGGTTCGGTCCAAGTTTTGGGGCTGAAAAGCATGGTATGAGGTATAACCTGGTAGTGCTGGGGTGCTCTCGGGAGCCTTGAACCAGGTTTCTGTTACTGCACAGATATCGATGTTCTCCATGCTAAAGAGAGTTTCAAGTGCGTGCATCTTGAGGTTTAGACTTCTGGCGTTGAGTAGCATTACTCTTAGTTTCTTATACCTTGTGACACCTATGGAGGTGGGTACTTTGAGGAGGACTTTTAGGACAGGGATGGAGAATGAGATCTCCTTTTAGGAGAAGCTGGTCTGAGACTGGGCGATTGGCTCCTAGGAGGTTCCAATACAATTGGAGCCGACGCCGGTTCTGTCAATATCGATCCTTCCTTCAGCCCCGAGGACAGTGGAGCCAAGGAAGCCAATGCAGTTTTAGAGATTTTCTCCGGAGGCTCCGATGAGGCTGACGGAGCCAGAGATCTCTTTTTTGACTTGCCTGATTTTGACTTTCCAGTGGAAGACAAGTCCATAGCCTCTTCAAAAGAGGGTTTCAAAAGTCCCTTTAAAATTAGCTTATTCTTTCTCTCCTGGAGAACTCTAGGACTGACTGCGTGGCAAAAACTGCAGGATTCCTGCAGATGGATGGCTCCCAAGCAACAGACACAAATGGAATGCCCATCTGTAATGGACGTTTTATACCCACATTTAGAGCACTTCTTAAAACCCGAAGGTTTGTGCTCCTTGATATCCTTAGACATCTTAATCACAATGCCCACCACGCAAAACCAAGTCTGAAAGAAAAAACACACAGGGGTCTACTACCAAGAGGCGGGAACAATGCTAACAGAAACCAACACTAAACAGTGATCAAACACACAACATCAACTACAAGCTCTTAACAGGGGATTGAACAAAGCACACAAGGAGGAGGAAATGTCCAAACCTCTAACCTAAATGGCCTAGACCGTTCTGACACAAAAGGCAAAAAGAGGAGAACTAGGCCCTCTAACTGAAACGGGCCTAGCCCAAGGGAACAGTCAGTGGGATACCACACAACAATCACACAATCACCAAACTCGACAAATTAGACAATTCTAGCCAACGTAGACAAATAGCTATGAAAATAGCTTTTGATAGCAATCAAAACGTTCTTCAATACAAGAAAAGAGAAGGTATTTAGCCACAGCCAAGTGAGACCACGTCCGAGCTACACGAGCGGCAAATGTGATCTGGGGATATGGAGCAGTGCACCATGGGATACCTGATTAGCCCAGCCAATGAGAGATTTCGAGCTAGTAAAATCGGCCGAGTCAGAGCCGATATTTGGCTCCGAACCACGGGTAAGAATGTAGGCGAGATAGGACTACATAACATCTTCAT